>NC_134485.1:421747280-422047280 GCF_040206685.1 Ascaphus truei | reverse complement strand
TACAGTATATATTATTTATTTGAATATGCTAGTTAATGTTTTTAATAATGGTCAATTAATCTATTATCCATATCTGGATAATAGTTATTTTGCACATTATTGTACTATAGGTGTTGGGGGGGGGGGTGTATGTATGGAATGTATAGGCCAAGTTTATTTTTTTTACATTCAGGGTTTGTTCCGTGGTTCCGCGTGAGACCTCTGGAGACCACCTGTGGTTCTCTCGGGTATATCACGGGTATCAGTCTGGTGGTTCCACGGGTGACACATGTGGGGATGAAGCGGTGGCCTCACATCTGTGGGGGCACCGCAGACCCGTAGTCTGCGGGGATGAAGCTGTGTGGTCCCATTTCTGTGGGGGCACCGCCGACCCGTAGTGAGCACCCGTGAGTTCCCCAGACCCCCGTGGGAACCACCCGACGCCCCGCAGACACCTGTGGGTCTGACCCGGGGCTCCCAGACATCCTTGGGCCTACCGTGGGGACACAATTGTGGCCCACGGTGACACAAGGAGACCACCTGGGGGCCATGGTGCTGGCGGGACCCACCAGCAGGCCTCCAGAACCTGTTTGAAAAGGGTGGCTGGTATAGTGGTAGACCATTAAAATATAATGGTATGATCAAGCACTCACACGGGCTAATGTGAGTCTTCTCCTATCTTGGTATCTTATTGTTGCCCGTTAGGGATAACTTTCAATTGGTTGTAGGTGGTGATGAAGGGGGGAACAATAAGATAAATCACAATACTCACACGGGCCAGTGTGAGTACACACTCCTAGTGGTTTCTTTACACTTTTGTTCCTGTTCTTTATGTACCCCTAAAGCTGAAGATGGGTGAACACAGATTAAATGACACTATGGTCTGCAGGGTAAAAAACTTTATTTTAAGTAAAAAAAACATGAATATAAAAACATGAATATAAAAAAACAGAAACCAAAGGCTTCTATTGGGGAAATAAAAAGCTAGGGGAGTAGTGTGGTGTAGTGTAGTGTAGTAGTGTAGGGGGTCTCTCCTTCCGCGTCCGGATGGGGAGCTACGACTGCACCTCTGCCTCCTCTGAGATAAGCTAAAAAATGTCCCAACTGAAGAATAGAGCAACGCGTTTCGTCCGGAACTGGACTTCCTCAGGCTCAATAGATGTGGACCGGCTGTGCCTTTTCTTTTATGCAGGGATTAGCCAATCCAAATTGCGTTGTAATAGCTTCCAGCTTTCCATCTGCGACGGGACGTCGCCATCTTGGGAGTTGCGCGCGCATCGCGTGTTGTGTTAGGTCGCGCATTTGTGAGTTTCATTTTAGGATAAAGTTTTTAAAAATTGAAGGGGGATTGTATTGAGGGTTGCGTGCGCATCCTTTTGCTGACAGCGTGGCCGCATATCCTCGTGGAGGCCTCTGTTGATGTCCATTTTGTTTAGAAATAAAGTTTTTTTCTTTTTTTTTTTTTCTTGTTTCCGATTTTGAAGGGGGATTATGTTGAGGGTTGCGCGCGCATCCTTTAGTTTACCTCGCGACTGCATACCCTCGTGGTTGTCTCTGTAAATGTCCATTTGCAGCCGGGTATTAGTTTTAACCCTAAAAAAAGCTGGAGTGTGTTCCAGAGATGGCATGGAGGGTGTTAGTTACACCTTGGAGAAATTTGTGTTTAAAGTGCATGTGGTTTTTTTTGTGTCATAAGCCTGTCTGTGTAAGCCTATAAAATTACATATATAAATAAATATAGTGTTGTGTCAGTTTTTAAAGTGCATAAATGGGAATTGTGTCTGGTTTTAACCCCAAAAAAAGCTGGAGTGTGTTCCAGAGATGGCATGGAGGGTGTTAGTTACACCTAGAAGAAATTTGTGTTTAAAGAGCATGTGGTTTTCTGTGTGTCATATGCCTGTCTATGTGAGCCTATAAAATATATAAATAAATATAGTGTTGTGTCAGTTTTTAAAGTGCATAAATGGGATTTGTGTTTGGATATTGCTTAACTTAGAAACTAGTGCTTTGTGTTTGTCCAAGCGTAATAAAAATAATAAAAATATAATCTAATGATTATACCTATGTGAATGTAATGTGCGTGTAATCAGGGGTAATTTAATTAACCTCTTAGTGGTGGTACTTATCCAGTGTCAATGGAGATATTTACATAAAAGTGATGTGTAAGTAATGAAATATACTAATGATAATAATATATATGTGTAATGGGTGGAAAAATGTATTTAAAAACTAATTTCGTTCTTACTAATTAATAATCTATGGGGGTGAATAATATAGATAATATATATAGATAAAGTGGATTAATATATCTTGTGTGTTTACTATTCAAATAAACAGTAACATAAGTGCACTTAACTAGAGTGAAAAAGTGAATGAACGTGGCGTGAATGAATGAAAAAGATATGTATTAAAAATAAAAATAAAAATAAGCAGGAGAATTGTCACTGTACAGTATGTGAATGGAAAAAATATATAAATAAAAAATAAAAAATAAAAATAATCATAATGTATATTCGTAGATGAAACAAGTCCAATGTGCGTGGTGGTTGTATTTAAATGCACATAAAAAACCTCAGACGGATGGATCTGGGGTTAGAAGAGAAAAAACAGGTTAGTTGTTACCTCGGACTATGCATATGTAATGTCTGTGGATAAAGATAATAGATCATAGTCTAGGGGATTGAATGCTCACATGAATGCCCCCAGTTCTATATCTATGTTGAGGCCTCTGGGGGTTAATGTCTTTTACATTGTAAATCCAAAAGGTTTCTCGTTGGCATAGCTTGCGCAACCTGTCCCCACCTCTCCAGTTGACGTCAACTCTCTCTATACCCTTGTATGTAAGAAGGTTTGGGTTGCCTTGATGAAATTCGCTGAAGTGTTTAGAGACACTGTGGGTCATTAGCTGCCTTTTTATGTTCCCCATGTGTTCCAGCACGCGGACCCTCAGGGGTCTTGAGGTACGGCCTCACGTACTGGAGTCCACATGGGCAAGACAACAAGTAAACAATGTGATCTGTGCGGCAGTTTAGGTTTTGTTTGATCTTAAAAATCTCTTTCGTTACAGTAGATGTAAATTCTATTTTGTTTCCCTTTGATACTTGCTTACATGCTTTGCAGCTAAAGCAACCAAAAAAGCCTTTCAATGGAGGTAACTAATTTTGAGTTTTTGGTTCTTCTTTTTTAAAAATGCTGGGTGCCAGTTGAGATTTAATGCATGGGGCCTTTCTAAAAATAACTCTCGGGACATTGGGGATATTGTCTTTGAGGATGGGGTCTTTTTGTACCACATGCCAATGTCTTTTAATGATTTTTGAATTTTCATGGCGTCTGAATTATAGGTGCTAATGAATGGGATTTGGAAGTTAGTGTCTCCCTTTTTTTCTTTTGATATCAGAAGGTCGCTACGTGAAAGTAGCAGGGGTGTAGAGGAGCACAGCAATGTTTCCTGGCAGCATACCAGCTAGTGGACCGCCAAAATCAGGGTAACTCCAGACAGGGAATAGTATTAAAAGGATACTTTAATGGTCAGTATATAGACAGCAATGGTAGGGACGCACCTACGCGTTTCGTCCGTAAAGGACTTTCTCAAGGTGTAACTAGAGGTTCATAAGTGCATCCTTATATTCACAAACCTTTTCGCGCCAAAATCGCGGCATCCGTGACGTCATCTCCATGCGACTGATGGTCCCGTCGCTGCTGTGATGCAAGCCAGACTCCTAACTCACGCCCAGAATGGAGAAGACGAACACAAACGCCGCGATTGGCTGAGAAGGCAATACAATTGAATGTTAAAACTTTAATAAAAAAAAACTACATCAAACACATAATAGTACACTGACAATTCATGTAGACAAAACCAATGGATAGAAGACTGAGCCTGTCCTCTTAGAAAGAGAGGAGGACAGACAAGAGCAATCAATAACAAGTGAAAAAAATGAAAAACATGAAAAAAATGAAAAAAATATAAATAAACAAGGTTGAAATATATACTTAATATGGGAACCAGGTTAGAAGTAATCAAATTAAATGAAAATGAAATAAAATTAAATTAGTGCCTACAAATGTATATGGAGTATTATACACTAGTGGTAGTGATTACTAAAACTAATTCCGGGCACCACATTAGGTATATAGGTACATGTATCAGAGGATGCTAAGGGAACATGGAACTCTCATTCCCCATCTCAATATATTGTTAAAGCTGGAATCATATACTAAAGATAGTATAGATAGATTAAGTATAATCTATAATTTAGTGTATCAATTAGTGCTTTGTATTGAATCCAGCAGACAATATAACAAGTGCACAGAAATACTCATGATAACTTATAACATAGGTGATTGAGAAGAGCTTTGTTTAGACCAAAAATAATTAAAGCGGAGATATCTATAACAGAAAACCAAAAGATATATCATGTGATAACAATTAATCAAAGAAACTTATTTTAAAAAGTGCTGAATATAGATATCTATATATGATTGATATTATTTAAAGAGAATTTAATCTAACTTATTGTCAAAAAATTAAAAAAGAAGAAAAACAAATGATTAAACCCTTAATAATACATGATTTTGTTTTTGCATAAACATGTATAGATGTAATCTCTTAAGTGTATGGTAACTAGAGAGGCACAGAAATCCAAACATATATAGAGGAAACAACATTTACTGATTAAACATGATCATTAGAGATATAAAATATAAATGTCATTGTTTACAAATATAGGAGATGATTTGACCCGAATGATCATAAGCACCTCAGACCCATATGTAAGTTACTGAACTGAGGAAAAACAGCTATAAAAAAATAGCTATAAAAAATGTGTGAGATCCCAGTCAATGTTCATACCGTGAGGCACCCTGGTCCTTAATGTAAAGATCCAGAATGCCTCACGGCGATCCAACTGTAGGGTTCTGTCACCCCCTCGAATTGAGGGAGTAACTATTTCAATGCCCTGGAAAGAAAAATTGGTGGAACCCCCTCTGTTACAGCAAGAAAAGTGTTTAGAGACAGGGTGACTGAGATCTCCTTTACATATGAGCCTGAAGTGCTCCATCATCCTGGTTTTGAGACATCTGGTCGTACGGCCTACGTATTGGCATCCGCACCCACACGTAATAAGATAGACAACAATGGTTGAATTACAGTTGATAAACATCCTATTATTATGAATGGTTCTATTTACAGTAGATGTAAATGTATTACCTTGTTTCATTTTTGGACATATTTTACATTTATTGCATTTGAATGTCCCTTTTGGTAGGTTTGCGTGATTTATTGTGGCTTTATTAAAGAGGCTTGGTGAAAGGGTATTGGCTAGAGTTCTAGCTTTTTTGAAAACTACTCTTGGACCTGATGAGAGGTGATAAAAAGTGGACACTCATCCAGAAATCCAGGGCTTTCTTGGGGACCGCTTGAGTAGGTCTCTCCTGTCCATGGCTGAGACCTCTCTAATGGTTCTAACCAGGTCAAAGTGATTGTAGCCCCGCTTAATAAAGCGGTCATATAGATCCTTGACCTGGATATCAAAGGACTCATTAGTGGAACAATTGCGTCGGAGTCGTATTAGTTGGCCCTTTGGTATACTTCTAATCAGGGCTTTGGGGTGGCAGCTGTTAGCGCGCAAGAAGGTGTTCCGAGAATTCGGTTTGCGGAACACATCTGTATTGATTTTAAGTGAGTTATTAATATAAAGATATAAATCAAGGTAGTGTATGTGATGATAGTTGAAAGTGTATGTGAATTTAACATTGAAGTTGTTAGTGTTAAGTGTCTCAATAAATAATAATAACGTAGTGACATCACCATCCCAAATAAACAGTAGATCGTCGATAAAAAGACGGTAAAATAAAATGTGCTCCCTATAAGTGTTCACTTCTCCAAACACGTGGATCGACTTACCACCAAGGAAGGTAAAGGGCTTATGCCCCTCATACTATTACCTCCCAGTGCTGGACTGACTGATATATTTCCTCCAGGGTGGTATATACCATTATAGGAGACCTATTTTGGGGTACCCGCGTGGGCACAACCAGGCCTCTGGTTTTTCACCCTGGGATGTTATGGATGGATTATTCTACATGTCCTTGAACTTGGATCCAATATGATATATATCATTTATGAGCCATCTATGGTGAAGCACCAATATACACTACTTACTTCGCTACGTGAAAGTGCATTGGTTTTATCGATCGCTGATTCAATAAGTTCTGAACTGTAACTTCTTTCTAGAAATCTTCCTTTTAATGTGTCGGCTTGGTCCCTAAAGGTGCTATCGTCTGTGCAGTTTCTTCGTACTCTCCGAAACTGGCCATATGGTATATTTTCTAGCCATTTCGTGTGATGGCAGCTAGTGGTCATTAAAAAATGATGTACTGTACTGTATGTTGTTTATTGCAATGCTTCAATGTGTGTACAGTATAATGTTTTTTACAATTAGATAGATGTAATCCTTGGTATTGTAAGGGTTAGCCTTGGTTTTAAATTTTGTTTTCTGATTGGTACTTATACAGTATATTGATTTTTGTTTACTTGATTGGTTAAAATAGTTTACTTGTTTGGAGGTACAGTATTTGTATTTAGCTTGCAATGATAATGTTCACATTCATTTGCAGAATGTATATGGCGCATAGATTTTATGCATCATAAATACAATGTAAATGCAATGTATTGATTGGAATGTGAGGATTTTCATTGGCATTTGATGATTTAGATTGTAAGATCAGTTAGGATTATTAAAGGAAATTCATTGTAATGTAGTGTGTCTGTATGGAGAAGTGTTATTTGTAGTACAGTATGATTTTGATAACCCTTCTACATTTATTTGTATATTGGTTCATCATGTGTGTGTATATACTGTATGTGTATATATATAAATACATTGTATATATATATATATATATGTATAGGGATTGTTGTTATATATATATATATATATATATATATATATATATATATATATTTATTTATATTCATGTATTTATTTATTTAGATTTATTTATTAATTGTGGGGCTGCTGTGCGTGAATTTTTTTTATTGTGGGTAGCGGGGGTGAAGGGGGGTGAAGGGGGTGAAGGGGGTATTTGGCCTTTGGTGTGAGTTTAGGACTTGCGGGGGGGTTGCGGGTGCACTTAACCCCTTCACGACCGTAGCAGTTAATACCGCTACGGTCGTGAAGGGGTTAAGTGCACCCGCTACCCCCCCGTAAGCCCTAAACAACCACCGTTGGGGCTAATACCCCCTTCACCCACCCCCACTACCCACAATAAAAAAAATTCACACACAGCAGCAGCACAATTAATAAATAAATCTAAATAAATAAATAAATACATGAATATAAATAAATACATTTAAAATACATTTTTATTCATAGTGTAGATGTGCAGGGGGTCTGCGGAGCTGAACCGCTTTGATTTTAGGTCTGGGGACCCCCTGCTTCCCGAGATACAGGCCCCTTTAGGGGGTGCCGGTATCCCTCTGCTTTGTTTACATGCCGCGGTCACGTGATCGGGACCTTGAAATGCAGAGGGATACCGGCACTTCATAAAGGGGCCTGTATCTCGGGGAGAAGGGGGTACCCGGACCTGAAACCAATGCGGTTCAGCTCCGGAGACGCCCTGCACATCTACACTATGAATAAAAATGAATTTTAAATTGATTTATTTATATTCATGTATTTATTTATTTATTTAGATTTATTTATTTATTTTTTGGGCGGCTGCTGTGTGTGAATTTTTTTTATTGTGGGTAGCGGGGGTGGGTGAAGAGGGTATTAGCCCCAACGATGGTTGTTTAGGGCTTGCGGGGGGGGTAGCGGGAGGGGTTAACCCCTTCATAACTGTAGCGGTATTAACTGCTACGGCCGTGAAGGGGTTAAGTGCACCCGCAACCTCCCCGCAAGTCCTAAACTCACACCAAGGGCCAAATACCCCCTTCACCCACCCCCGCTACCCACAATAAAGCGGGCACGGTGGGTTAACCCCTTCATTGCCTTAGCGGCTATCAGCTATGGTAATGAAGCAGCATTTCTGTATTTTTAATAATATTGTGCAGGAGCAGGGTGTCCCCTGAGCTTTGATTTGTGGCTCAGGGAACCCCCTGATCACTGTACAACATTATTAAAAATAGAGTCATGCTGCTTCGTTACCATAGCACATAGCCGCAAAGGTAAGGAACGAGTGTTTATTTATATATGTGTTTTATTCATACTGTAGATGTGCAGAGGGTCTCTGGAGCTGAACCGCTGTGGTTTTAGGTCCGGGGACGCCCTGCTTCCCGAGATACAGGCCCCTTTACGGGGTGCCGGTATCCCTGTGCTTTGTTTACATGCCGCGGTCACGTGTTCGGGACAATTAAATGCAGAGGGATACCGGCACCTCATAAAGGGGCTGTATCTCGGGAAGCAGGGGTCCCCCAACCTGAAACCAACGCGGTTCAGCTCCGGAGACCTCCTGCACATCTACACTATGAATAAAAATGTATTTTAAATAATTTTTAATGTGCCGATGTTTGCGCAGAGAGAGCAGCGGATCTCTCTCTGCTGCAAACACATCTCGCCAGGGGATGGCCTATAGTATCATTGATGTGCATATACAGTACTGTATGTGTATGTTAGGGATTATAGGGGTTGTTGTAATACAGTATTTACTGTATATATACAGTATATACTGCATTACAATTCATGAATTCCTCGGCTTCAAAGACAACAGCTCGCAAACGCCCCCATGCGTTTTTACACAGCATTGAAGTATTGCAGCCAGCGGGAATAAAATGCTTAAATCACAGCCGTGAAAATAACGCAATGCACCCTGGGAGAAAACGACACAAAACCGCACATCACCGGGATAATCTGAAATTCGTGGAGCTAGCCGAGTTAGAATAAAGTTGGTCGCCACTGTATTGACCTGTACCATAAAGTGGTACAGATTAATACATATTCAGTCAATGTGCAATGAAAAAATTACCAAATAAAAAATTACATCGAAAAAAACTGTAAAAAAAAAATACATTTAAATACATTCAATATTATACTTACCTTTAGAAGCGTTAGCCCTCCGACTCTCGGGGAATCAGGAAGCTCACGTACCGCGAAGGCCTGAAACTGCATCCGATGCCACCTGCCATGAAGGTCCGGATCAGATACCCCAATTAATCTTTCTTTTCAATCCGCTTCTTCTATCTTCTTCTGTAATTATTTCTTAATTTTCTATATCTTCTTTCTTCATCTGTCAATCCCAAAACCCGACGGTAGATCCATAACACAATGTTGTCTCGTTGGCTTCTTGGGCTCAAATGAGGCGTCACGGCCTTAAATATGGCCGGTGACATCACATTTGGGCGGTACATAGTTCAACAGCTATCTGATTGACGGTTAAAACCATGTACCCTTTTTTTTTAATGACGTCATTTAAGAGGAATGATGCCAGCCAATCAGAATGGCTGTGCTTCATTTCCCTTTAACATGACGTCACAAAATCCAAGATGGCCGGCGTCACATGATATTTCAGCCAACCAGATCGTGGGAACTAATTCCAGGGTACACTGTGGGGTCTGCGGACACCTATCGGGATGACAGGGGACCCCGGCCTGGTGTATTAATCCTGTGTGTAAAATAATAAATCCTGGTTTTATGGGGGCAAGGGGTAGGGTGTGGTATTGGTGCTTACTAAATATTTTTACATTTATATTGTATTCCTCGTGTAGATGAGCAGGGGGTCTCCGGAGCAGAATCAAGTTGGTTTCATGTCCGGGGACCCCCTGCTTCCCTAGATACAGGCCCCGTTATGGGGTGCCGGTATCCCTCTGTTTGTTTACAATCCACGTGGATTTTAACATGGCGGTGATACCGGTACCCCATACCAGGGCCTGTATCTCGGGAAGTAGGGGGACCCCGATGCTGAAATCAACTTTGTTCAGCTCAGGAGACCCCCTGCTCACGCACACTATGAATAAAAATAAAATGTAAGCAGCTTCATTACCTTAGCAGCTATCCACTAAGGTAATGATTTTTTATTTGGGGAGAGGGAGTGTTTGATACTAGTGTGAGGGAGCAGGGCATCTCCTGAGTTGAACAAAGTTGATTTCAGCCTCGGGGACCCCTACTTCCTGAGATACAGGCAGCATCATGGGGTGCCGGTATCCCTCTGCTTTGTTTACATCCAACGGTCACGTGACCCACAGGATTATAACATGGTGGGGATACCGGCACCCCATAACAGGGCCTGTATCTCAGGACGTAGGGGGTCCCCGAACCTGAAATCAATGCAGTTCAGCTCTGGAGATCCCCTTCTACAGTACTGTAATGTTAGAATTTTAATGAAACGCATGTGAGAGGTGCGCAGTTAGAGTGACTGATTCTCTTTCCGCGCGTCTTTTACAGAAAGGCAGACCCCGGTAGGACTCACACAGCAGGGACCCCTGCGTTAATCCGATCCATTAGTCTGCTGCGACAAAACTTGTGAGGATCACATGCATATCTCGAAATTCCATTTAGAGATTTGTTAGAATAACGGCCGCTGCATCTGTAGTTTATTGATATTATTATAGATTCTTTTAGCATTATTGTGTTTTAATATGGATAATCTGGTCCCACATGGGACATAGTGATTCTTTGTTTTTATATTAAATGTATACATTTTTCAAATATTGATCCCGGTGCACGGTTTGTGTTTTGCCTTCAAAGGGAAAGTGTCCAAAACTGTGGATGGCCAGGTCTCCCCTCTGGGCATCCCCCTTGGCCCCCCCTTGGTTCTCCGCTTACCTACGCACAGCGGGGGATCCTTCAATAGGAGCAGAGAGGTGGGGGCAATGTGCAGGGAGCGCTCCGTTGCTCCGGACGCTCCTCGACACACCCGGCTATCGGAAGCCACCATGTTGGGAATGGTGCCGGCGCAGGCGTTGCATTACGCATGTGCAGACTGGATCAGGTTGCGGCGGCCATTAGGAGCAGCACACGCATGCACAACGAGCAGGAACAGCAGTGGCCATTACCAATAAGCCCCGCGGGGGAACTACAGTTCCCAGCAGGCCCCGGAGCAGTGGATCACCAGCAGTACTACAGCCAATAGGGCTCCTGGATTCTCCTGCTCTCGCATTGCAACATTTCATGTGCTGAGGAGCACGCCAGATGGATCTGGGTCAAGGAGAGGGTAGGGTGTGTGTGCAGGGTTCCTGTGATCCCTGCACTAGGCCAGAGAGCCCTTTAGGCCCCGACTCCCCCTTTAGCTTGTGGTTGCTGCAGGGAACATCCCAGTAGAAAGGGACACTGCCCTGTAGTACAAGCATGAGGGACACAGCCAGGACATGACAGCAACCTGGAAGCTGGTGGTCTGGGACCAGATCACCATACACAGAGAAAGAGACTATTACGGTTCGACCCTCCAGCTGGACACCACCCCACGCGGAGGCAGACTCAACGCTTATGACGATGGCCTGGGACCGGACGGCCTCTTTGTCTTCAATTGGAGCTACCGGGTGTTGGAGCACCCGGCAGGTATCTTCAAGTGCACCAACCAATCACACTTTAGTTGTGGGCAGTGCAGTCGCACACATTGGGTGGGTTTTTGCTTGAGGCTACCAGGGAGGTTGAGTGCCCAGGGGCACCTCAGAACTTTGGTGAAATATCCCATCCAAGTGTGGACATTGTGTTGGAGGGCATTGTGGGATTGCGGCCATGCATGACCTATTTGGTGTGGGTGTTATATTGTTATTCCTTTCTCATATGCCTGCAGTAAACTGTTATCTTTATCAGTGTGTGTATTATTTTATTTGGTCCTGTGACAGGGTTATCCAACACAGTGGGATCCCGCACAGCTGTAGGCACTGTCACCAGATGGATCAGGTACATCCCAGTGTCACGGTGGACACAACTTATCAACACATTTATATTTCTGGGTACTCGATTGAACACAAGGAGCAAAATAAATTGTGATTTTTTTCATGGATTGACAAACACACGACAACTGCAGAATACACGTAAAACAACACTTACTGGGATACGGGAACGAAATAGATTGTCCTTTGCATGCAAGCGCAAGAAATGCAGTCTTGGTTTAAAGGTCCTGTGGCTAGATCGCAAGTTGCCGATCTAATAACTTTGCCACCTCACAATATTTCGTAGAAGTTCATAGGAATTCGTTTGAGAGTCCCCAGGGCTAACGAATTCCAAAGCTTGGGGTAGATTCTTGGTTGCGTTGGTATTAACCCCTTGCGTACTGGAACGGCTGCCGCTGTGCTTGAACAAAGTCCTGCGTGAAGCGAAGTTACATCATGGATCATAGGAATCACACCGGGGATTTTCCGTGGGCACACTTATAGGTGATTCCTGGGTACCTTTAACATGTACACCCAATCCCCGCTTTGGGAACATTTTACCCACCAATAGTCGCGCTGCCCGCAGTTTGCAAAATCGGGCAAAAAGGCTTTCCGGTTTAAAAAGCGCATGTGCTGGCTTGACACCCAGGCATCTTAGCATACTTGGGATACACCCTCTTGCTGGCGCCTCTTAGTCTGAGGTTTGACCCAAAGGTGTCAATGGACCGGGATCTGCCACTTATCAGGAGTCCGGCCATGTATACATTATGGTGCTCTGAGGTCTTTCATCCCTGTCACTTCTTTAGACTGAGGGTCGCCGGCTCAGCGGGACCCCCTTGAAGTGCCAGGGAGGAAATATCCTCAGCTCATTTACCCCTAGCACATTTACATGCCAGAGGATTTTCCCCGGGCTTATAGAAAAAACAGTCTCTGCCTGTACATTTTAAAATCACAGTTTTACACACTTTATTCAAACTTCATGTTCTGGGTATACTATCACTGTAATTGTTATATGTATCTTCGTGTTTTATTTATTTACACTTGCACACCAAAAACCAGGGTACTGGGTGCCTCCGTTCTCGATTTAGCCCCCTTAATTGAAATGCCGGCTCATGGGAGCCAAGTTCACCGAACTCTCACGTCAATTGACACAGTTCCCACGCCAATTGATTTTCCGGCTTTCAAGTTACGGGGCTAACAAGGAAAGGATACATTCTATCAGTAAATCCCTTCAGAACTTAACCGCAAGCCACTAATTCAATTGACTTGTGGTTACAGGTCAAACCGATAGAAAATGGATTCCCATTCTTTACACAGAACGTTAACCACAGCCACGCTTCTTCAATCAGCGCTTACTGTGGTGCTCACTACTCCATCTTGTGTCTCCACAGGATACAGCAGGCAATACACTCATTTTCAGTACAGCAGGCAGGGAATAGCCTGCAAATGGGGGTTAAAAAGGCTGGGACAGGGCAAATACAGTGGTGTAGTGCAAAGACTTTTAACCCCTTCATCCCCAATGCGAGTTAGGATTAATCAGCCGTGTATAACCTTTATTTTTGGCCTGATTAATCCTTTACTCGTCACACCCAGGCATCCAGCAATGGAGGTTCAGGCCTCCTGTGAACCACAGGTAACGCACCACACACACTCAGTAGCCATCATATCTCCCATAGATTGGGGGAAAGTTCGCTACAAGTGTTTTGAAAATAAAACCACTGAAGAGTTTGTGAGGGCCTAAAATACATCAACTCTTGCGTTCTGCTCAAGGATGTCTTCTCTCTACCCCTTTTGTATCTAATGCCCTCTCCCACCTTAAACCTTTCTCACTAACTGCCCCACACATCTGGAATGCCCTTACCCTCAATATTCCACTTGCACCCTCTCTATTAACCTTTAAGACCCAATTTAAACCCACCTCCTTAAATGAAGAATTTTATTAGCCTGTGGATGATACTTTACACCTCATACATTGACCTTGGCCCCTTGCAGATGCACGTACCGGAAAACCTTCCTACTGTCTTTGTATGTTCTTCCTACTTACTATTTAGATTGTAAGCTCTTCGGGGCAGGAACTCCTTTTCCTAATTGTTACTTTTATGTCTGAAGCACCTCTTCCCATTATGTGTTATTTGTATTATTTGTTATTTATATAACTTTTGTGACGGTAAGTTGGTAACCAGACTTACAATAAAGGTTTTAGCCAACTTGGTTACCTCTGATCCATGTACAGTATTAGGGTTCCAGAGTGTCAGCTCTTGAGCCCAGGGTTTGTACAAGCATAACCTGTAATGTGCGGTTATAAAGTATTTTATGTGTTTTTACCTTTCCAGGAGTGCCAACAAGCAGTGATTGCTGTGGTATGATTTTAAAGGGGGGGTTTGCGGAGAAACTTTTGTCACAATGTACCTATGTGTCAAGGAGAGACTCCTGGAGTGGGTAGGATCTCGGTGGTCGGAACAGCGGGGAGCAGTCAAGGATTGTTGGGGTGACAAGCAGGGGTCGGAGGCAGGTGGCAGATAGCGTGTTCGAGGTCACAAGCAGAGGTCAGAGGCAGGCGGCAGATAGCATGGTTGAGGTCACAAGCAAAGTCGGCAACAGAAAGGCAGGAGCAGGGCAGGAGAGCATGAACTGAGACTAGGGAGCAGGGACTTAGACTTGGGAACAGGACTGGGTCTTGCTAGCAGGAAACAGACTGGGGCAATCTAGTTTAATAGCAAGGACCTTTAATATGAACAGGACTAAATACAGAACAGAACTGGACATAAGCACAAGCATGGGAGTCTGCATACAAAACAAAGGCAAGGGAGGAACAGGAAAAAGGAACTTTAAGGACAGAAGACAGGAGCAACAAGACAGACAGAGAAACCCTAGAGCAGACAGAAACCAGCAGCACACCCGGTGGACAGAGAAAGAAACTATGGCTGGGAGCAGGATGTCTAGGAGACCCTGAAACTAGGTAGCCGGGGTCCAGAGTTGCTGGATACCCCAAAAATGTGCCCGGGAATCATGAGTGATTCCAGGATACATGTAGGCACATTGTCCCGGCAATACCTCCCCTTGAAAATGCTTTCGCGACTCACCACTGGGGGTTCCCTGCATCAGCACAGCAAGAATGTTTAAAGGGGCATAGGGATGTGAGATGTCCCTGAAACAATCAAGGGGTCCCTAGGTTAATGGGGATACCCAGTAAATGCCCAGGTCACCCAGTACCGGTATAGGGGTTCTGAGGTGCTCCAACCATACATATAAGGTTGTGAAGGGATTATTAGAATCCATACTAAGTCTATGCAATAGTATCTGGGGAATATAGCTAATGAAAAATAAAGTGCAGCTTTTTATTCTATTTCCCATACCAGAAAGACTTAGGTTTTTAAAGTGTATATTTTATTAACAAAGTGTGTTAACTACATATACAGTATGCTTTGTGCACAGTAAATGAGCTGGGACTTTCAGAACCAATGTTCTGACAGGCCATTGGGTGCCAGTAGGTCAGAAAGGACATCGGAGATGAAAGCTACAAAGGATGTCGGAATTGTCAAGACCATTTGGGCAGGAGGGAAGAGCAAGTACCCATGTCCTGGGATGAATGGAAGTTCTCTGAATTTCCATTTGCCCCACCAGACTTAGAGGAGCCCAACCCAGCATGTGGTTTCTGAATAGCAAGTGGCTGAGGTGGCAACCTTGCACATGCCCTTGGCAGATTCACCCCCCCCCCCACTTTCCCAGCTTCAGAAGACCAGCATCACTCTGATTGGCTGGTTAGGAAACACCCACGTCCAGATTGACTGCAGGGTTTTGTGAATGAAACTCAGAAATTTTATAAACCCCTGAGCCATTCAGATTTGTAGATTCTAAGCACCCAGTCCAGCAAGTAAATTCAAGTCCTCTGGAGAGAGGGGAGCGGTGGTGTCTGGAATTGCAGGCTGATTTCAGTTCCAGGATATTTCAGGCTAGGTCCCTGTCAGGTTAAACTTTGGATTTAGAAGCCCCAGCACCTAGGAAAATTTAGTTTTCATCCCCAGACCCCCAGTAAGTGTGTATTTTCTTATTTAGTTTGTGTAACATTGTGTGTCTGCCTTTTCCGGTGAACAAATTTATAATTAATTTAATTAACTGGTATACTCAATGTGTGATCCTGGTAAAAATGTGTAAATACCTGGTTTCTCATGACAATTATGTCACGTGTATTACTGCTGTGAAGCGCTATGTACATAAATGGTGCTATATAAATAAAGATATACATACATACTGAACATACATACATACTGTGTGGACTCATACTGACCCTACATAATAGAGAAAAAAGGAAAAACAAAACACAAACATACAGTATATCAAAATGGTGCGTCCCCCACAAAATAAGTTGACCTCTTTCGTTGTGATTTCCAGGATAACCATGATCACGTAGATGCAGTGATGAAGTTAACTCAATACACCTGTAATTCTAAGGTGATCTGTATGACCCATACCAGCCTCGGTAGCTGGAGTGAGAAATCATTGGCTTTTGCTAGTGATGACTGATGCCCTGCAAACGGATCACACTACACACAACATGTTAGTCGCTCCTCTTTATAGATTGACTATTTTTGATGTTTGTTTGATCTTTTTTGTCTGTTATTTTTTTACCTTCAATTTTTCTTTCTTTTTGGTCTATTTCTGTTCATAGGTATGGATTATATATACTCATCTTTTTTTCTTTAGATCCCCAAATTATATACCGCTGGATTTTGGTAAAAACTCATTAGTAGTGCAGAGACGCACACCTTTGGAAATTAACTGCTATATGTCACTGTTATATATAATCCGAACAGATTGTATTCATAGTTTACTTATTTTGTGGGGGCCTAGATAGACACATTGTCAATGATAAGCAGTATTTAAATGTTCTTAATTAACAATATTAAAATATATTATTTGCCCCCCTTTGGCTACAGTAGTGGCTTGTATATCATTGCTAAGCAAAGCTTCACTAACCGCTAAGGTGATGAAGGGGTTAACCCCTCCCACCACTCCCAATGGGAGGCCTAACTACCCTCCTAGAGGAAACTAAACACATCATCCACCCTAATAACACCCCCTGCACGTAAAGTGCAAAACCATTTTAACCAAATGAGGACCCATTGAAGCCTAAGTAGCTGCAGTGACAAGGATTTTAAGGCTTTATTTGTATTATTTGTTGTAATCTATATTTTGTGAAAAAAAATACATATTGTAATGCTTTTCAATAGGCAAAATCCTATTAGCCACTGTGACAGAGTCACTGACTCATTAGGCTGAAACAGTGAATTTAGAGACGCTGCAGCCAGTACACAGAGCGTTAATCTCTTCAGAGAGAGAAAACAGCAGCTGAGGACTGATTAATCAGGGGCTGGGCTCCACAGAGAAACAGGGAAGTGCTTTAAAGGACACAGGAAGCTGCTGCACAGAGTGACTGCTTTACTCCACAGAGAGGGGGAAGTGAAAGCTCTCCCAGCCGGGGAGAATCTGGCTGTACTTGACCCTAGGACTGAAGGAGCAGGCCTGTAGGGTCCAACTGGAAATCACACCCAGGATAAAGACAAAGACTGACAGATAAGAAGGTTTTCTTAAAGGGGTAGTAGCCCCAATGCTTTGGTTGCTGTTTGGTGGCTAATAAACCACTACAGTTTACAGTTTCATATCGTGTATAGCGTGTTACTGACCCTGCCGCGAGGGCGTCCTGCCACACCACATTTAGCTATTAGGGCTATTGTCCGTTACTATAGGGGTGTGCTTTTTTTGGAGGTAGGGTGGATGTGGGTGATGGGGGTAGTTGCCTCGAGTGGGTGATTTGGCCTCCCAGGTGTGGCATAAAAGGTTAATCCCTTTATTACCTTAGCGGTTACTAATGCATTGCTAAAAAAAACCTAAAAATTATTCTGAATAATTCTATAATCACAGTGTAACGGAGTGCTCACCAAAAACAAGGTGTTACCCTATGGCTGAGGTGGGGATTTGATATTGCACCAACCCACAGTCCCGTGGGCGCGTCTGGAGTGTACATTTGTCGAGGTAGCCTGGTCGGGTAGGAGAGGTTAGGATGGTCAGTAATACTTGCCGAGGTCTGTGTTGGAGAGTAGCGGATCGTAGGAGGAACCCGTGATCGTTCCACGTGTCCGAAACCCTTCCAGTGCACAAGATAGTGGACCAATCCCCTTGAAATAATGGAGTCCAAGATAGACTGGACCTCAAACTCTTGTTGGCCGTAAACTTTTAATGGAATAAAGTGAGACTACTTGGAAAAGAGGTCTACAACAACTAAGATGTTCATCTCTTTAGATACCGGCAGTTCGACAATGAAATCCATGGACAAGTGTGTCCATGGACGGTTTGGGTTGGGAAACGGTCGAAGGAGTCCTGGTAGTTTATCCTGGGGGGTCTTATACCGAGCACATATCGAGCACGCAGCAATGAATTCTTTGATGTCCTTTTGCATGCCGGGCCACCAACAGGTCTGTTCCACAAGGTCGGTGGTCCATCTAGTACCTGGATATCCAGAAGACTTCAAGGAGTGGCCCCATTCAAGGACCCTACTTCTGATGAGGTAGTGAGGTAAACAATTGCCCATCAGGAAATATGAGACACTCAGGAATGTGAGACTGCTCTTGTACAATGTCTCTCAAGGCATCAAAAGAGTTGGTGGAGAGAATATATTTGAAGGGAAGAATAGGTTCCTGCTGATCCTCAGTCTTATCATCTACCAGGAACTGATGGGAAAGTGCATCGGCTTTGATATTTTTACAACCCGGAAGAAAAGAGATAATAAAATTGAAACGAGAAAAGAAAAGCAACCACTGGGCTTGAGGAGCCACTATGCGTCGAGCGCCCTCGATATAGAGCAAATTTTTGTGGTCGGTGAGAATAGTGATCAGGTTATCTGTGCCTTCCAACAGATGTCTCCATTACTCCAGGGCTAACTTGATTGCTAGGAGTACCCTGTTACCCACGTCATAATGTTGTTCCGCTGGACAAAATTTTCCAAGAAAAAGGCACAGGGTTGGAGTCTGTCTTGAGGTTTCTTTCTCTGGGAGAGAATAACACTGGCCCAGACGTCTGACGCATCTACCTCCAAGGTGAACGGTAGCTTGGGGTCTGGATGTATGAGGATAGGTGCAGAACTGTAGGCGGTTTTCCAGTGATCGAAAGCTTGGGTAGTTGCCCGGGACCATGAAGCACGATCCGCAACTTTCTTAGTTAAAGCTGTGATGGGAGCAACCGCAGAGGAGAAATTTTTAATGAACCTGCGGTAGTTGTTCGCAAACCCCAGGAAGTGTTGCACGGCTTTTTAGGGTAGTGGGACGAGGCCAATCCAGAACCGCCTTTACCTTAGCGGGAACCATTATGAGACCTGTGTTGGAAATGATGTATCCTAGGAACGCAGTGGAAGTTTGGTGGAACTGGCATTTTTCCAGCTTGGCGAACAAATGGTTTTTCATTTAGGCAAAGAAGAACTTGTTTGACATGGTTGACATGCTCCTGTGAGGATTTAGAAAATATCATAATATCATCCAGATAGATGATGACAAATTGATTGAGCAGATCTCTGAAGATTTCATTAACAAAGTCTTGGAAGACGGCAGGAGCATTACAGAGACCCAAGGGCATGACGAGATATTCATAGTGGCCGTCAAGGGTATTGAAAGCCGTTTTCCATTCATCACCTTGGCGGATCCTTACCAAATTGTACGCCCCATGGAGGTCCAATTTAGTGAAGATGTTGGCACCCTGGAGGCGCTCGAAAAGTTCCAAAAAGCAGTGGTAAGGGATAATGGTTTTTGATGGTGATCTTGTTAAGACCTCTGTAATCAATACATGGTCGTAGCAACCCGTACTTTATCTTCACAAAGAAGAAGCCTGCGCTGGCTGGAGAAGAAGATTTTTGAATAAAGCCCCTTTGTACATTTTCATTGATGTACTCCTTCACAGCTTTAGTCTCAGGAAGGGAAAGTCGGTAAGAAGTTCCTCTGGGAGGTACAAAGCCGGGAAGCAAGTCAATAGAATAATCAAAAGAACGATGCGGTGGTAAGACCTCAGATCTGGCTTTATTAAAAATGTTGCAAAATTCGGCGTAGAACTCTGGCAATTTTACCTTCTCTTCTTTGGGAGCAGTAACTCCACAAATACTTTTGATGGGCACAGCGCAGTTCTTGGAACAAAAGGAGCTCCACAGGACCGGCTCCTTGTCAGACCAATCGATGCGTGGATTGAGAAGTTGAAGCCATGGAGGCCAAGAATCACGTCTACCGGAGGGATGTGGATGGCATCCAGCTGGATCTCTTCCGTGTGGTCCTCATCTGTACGAAGACGAAAGAGAATGGTCTGTAAAGAGATATAAAGCAGTAGGTAGAGAAAAACATAGAGCACTGCAGCTGAAGAACTGGAGGCAGGATCAATTATGAAAAAATAAAAAAGCTTTATTTGCAAACAATGCCCAACAGAGAGTTAAAAAGCACTCTGACGCGTTTCTCGCTGATAAAGCACCAGTTCAACGAGAAACGTGTCAGAATGCTTTTTAGCACTCTCATGGGCATTTTTTGCAAAAAAAGCTTTTTTATTTTTATAATTGATCCTGCCTCCAGTGCTTCAGCTGCAGTGCTCCATGTTTTTCTCTACCTACTGCTTTGGATTTCATTGACGGGAGGCACGCAGGATGAGATTTATGGTTCCAATCATGAAAGCTGTCCGTGAGTAAAGTGAATATTTTCCTGTGGTTGGCTCACTGCCTATGGAATCTACATGGTTTGACTAGAGCTGCTGGTTGTTATTTGACTCCACGGGTTGCCTCATATTATTGTGAGACTCCTATTGGTTTCTATTCTAATAGTTCTTTATCTGGTCTGATAATACAGCCTGTGAATGGACTTCATCCTATTTAGGGATTCTGATGATATTTTTTTAATACAATTGGACTTTCAATAATTTCCTGTAGCACCACAAGGGGATTAATTTCTCCATATACATACTGTAAAGAGATATATTGCAATATGGAAAATAGCTGAAGCGCTCAAATGCAGGTATATCTCAAAATGATAATAAGCCAGACCACTGTACCAGGGTACTAACAATTGATATAGTACCTATTGTATCATATAATGGGTACTATCCTCCTGAAGACAGGTGGTGTGTGGTGCAACCCACTCACCATCAGTCTCATTGGCAGGTTCCCCTGAAAAATATGCAAATACTCACATCCTGGTAGGGCAGGCAGGCAGGCTGTGCAGCTACTCAATGCAATACAGGAAAAAGGGAGACCAAAAAGCGCACCAGCACAAACGGAGCAGGAAGAAACCAGGACAAAAAAATGATTAAAAGGGCACTTTAATGTGGCAAAAGACCCATCCAATGCATTTCGAACGTCGCAGCGTTCTTTTTCAAGGATAAAACACAATGTGATAACATCCATTATATACCCTCTTACCTGTGGGCCATTTCGCGCCAAAAATCAGACCCTGATGACGTCATAACAGAGCGACTCAGTGCCGATCTAAGGGCAAAAGGCAGTACCAAAGGCAGTGTGGCCATTTTGGATGTGGGCAAACATAGGAACACAATAACAAAGCTTTATTGACCATTCCAGCAGAACAAAATACATTGCTGCTAACTGGACAAGCATAATTAAACGAAATAAAGCTATATTAAACTAAACTAATGCTTAATAAAGGGTACTATTATATCAAGGAAAAACATGAACAAGGTGGATTAAAAAACTAGCTGTGTTGCAACTAAGTTATATACAAAAAAAAGTTGAAAATAAAAACCTCTAGACATGATTAAAAAAATGTGCAAGAAAAGTACATTTAAAGACATATTACACATACATACTGCATAACACAGATTGTGTACCTAAATCATAGGAACCAGGGAAATACATCCATTATAAAATATGAAGTATTATCCACAAGATACATCAAAGAACAATTTAAGCTTACATATTAGCATAATATTTGCATGATAAGGCATAGGTTCAAAGGTTATAATGATAAGAATATAATGTCCAATATAATGACAATTGTCTTATTTAATCTGTATTACCAACTAATTACACCATAATACGTCTATCACAAAAATGTTTACAAAAAATGTGTTAGTTGCCAGTCAATGTTCAAGCCCAAAGGGAAGCGCGTTTGGAGAGTGAAGATCCAATACGCCTCCCTACGGTCCAGAAGGTTGATATGATCACCTCCTCTAGATTTAGAAATAACTGATTCAATCCCCAAAAAGGAAAAATTATTAATTCCTCCCTGACCACATTCAGTGAAATGTTTTGAGACTGGATGATTAGTGTCTCTCAATTTTATGAGCCTTAAATGCTCTAACATCCTGACCTTAAGGGCTCTAGTCGTCCTCCCCACATACCTCTTGCCACAACCACATGTTATTAGATAAATCACAAATTGACTTTTACAATTTATAAAACTGTTAATCTTAAATTCCTTATTTGGTAATATATTCACACCATGTGGCGGTGGCAAGGCAAACTGGAAAAAACTTTTGGCAGGCTTCATGTGTTTACATGCACTACAAGAGCCACATTTGAAGGAACCCCTAGTGATCAAAGGTTTTTTGAGACCAGAAGATTTGAGTTCACTTGGTGAAACATGAGATCCAATTGTTCTCGCTCTACGATATACAAAAGTAGGACCAGAATCCACATATTTTTTAAGGACAGGGTCCATGGATAAGACATTCCAATGTTTTGAAATTATAGAGTTTACTTTTCCACTTTGTTTACTAAATTGTGAAATAAAAAGAGGACATTTGTTTTTTAATTCTGTCTGTCCATGTGAGTCCTGTTTAATACCAATTGTCTTAACATTGTTAGCAAGGCGAGAATCTCCAATTGGATGTGTGGGCAACAATGATGCTCTCTCTGTATGTAATGCATTATCAAATGCAATTGCTAAATGTGATTTGGGGTATCCCCTTTCCAAAAATCTCCTTGTAAGTTCCTCAGACTGAGAAAGGAAACCACTCATAGTGGAACAATTCCTTCTCAGTCTGAGGAACTGTCCCCTTGGTATGGCCTTTATGACATGGGATGGGTGGCAGCTGTCCGCCCTAAGAAAGGTGTTCCTGGCATTTTGCTTCCTATAAACATCCGTTTGGATTTTTTTGTCTATGTCTACAAATAATTGTAGATCCAGAAATACAATGTGATGGAAATGAAAATTTAATGTAAATCTTAGATTATAAGGATTATTATTAAGATAAGATACAAAAGTGTGAAGTGTAGTGACATCCCCCCTCCAAATAATAATTAGGTCGTCCACAAATCTTTAATAAAAAACAATATTGTGACGAAATAAATTAGTGCTCGAATAAATAAAAAGTGCTTCCCACCATCCCATAAATAAGTTCGCAAAAGAAGGAGCAAAACTTGTACCCATAGCAGTGCCAATAAGTTGCAAATAAAACTTACCATTAAATGTGAAAAAGTTGTGCGTGAGTAAAAAGTGTATAGCGTCCAAAATAAAAGCCGATTGAAAAATTGATATTTCTGGTATCTCAATAAATTGGCGGACCGCTGCCAAACCATGGTCATGTTGTATAACAGAATACAGAGAGGTAACATCAAGTGTTACCCACAGGTAATCATTACCCCATTTAACATTTTTGATCTGATCAAGAAGATCACCAGAGTCCCGTATAAATGAGGGCAATTTCCTAACAAATGGCTGAAGAAAACCATTAACATATCTTGACAGACCATCTCCCAAAGATCCAATACTAGAGACAATGGGACGACCTGGAGGGTCGACCAATGTCTTGTGGATCTTTGGGAGATGGTGGAAGATAGGAATAATGGGATGAGATGGAATAATGAATTTAACCTCGTCCTTCGACAGAACTTCCATAATAACACCTGAGTCAACCAGTTCTACAAGGAACTCCAAGAATTGCGGTGTGGGGTCGGCGGATAGTACACGATAGGACCGGCCATCATCCAGTTGGCGTAATGCCTCCCTGATGTAACCGTCTCTGCCCTGCACCACCACCGCACCCCCCTTGTCCGCACTCTTAATGACCAATGCAGAATTATTTTTCAAAGATTTTAAAGCTAAACGTTCACTTTGATTCAAATTGTCATGATCTATATAGGATAGGGAAAATCCCTGAGCTAGAAGACGAAGGTGTCTTATAACCAGATTTTCAAACATAGTCAGAAATTGACCCTTGGCATGAGTAGGGTAGAACACAGAACTCCTTTTTAGGCCTGAATTCCATTCAGAAAATGTAGGAATATTAACATCATCAACCGTCTGTTCAGATAAAAGATCATTCATATCTTGCAGGGTACAAAAATCATTAAATGTATGTAAAGCAATAGATACCGGAGGAACAGAGTCGGATGAGGGGACATCACTCTCGGTAGCGTGTGATGGCCCCCCATCTAAATCCTCATCTCCGGTCGACCTAGTAACATTTGGAATAAAATTGTCAAAAAACTTTTTCAAGGATAATTTCCGAACAAACTTATACACATCAATAGTGGTTTCGAACAAATTAAAGTTCATTGAAGGTGAAAATTTTAGGCCTTTATCCAGTAGTGACAACTCTGTAGGAGAGAGAGCAGTTCCTGAAATATTTATAACATTAGATATATCATTCAAAACTTCTTCCTTTTGGAGGCGGACCTGTAGCCCCCTCCTCCTCCCCCCCCTCTTCCCTCTTCTGATTCTCTTGTGTCCTTTTGAAATAAAGGGAAAGATTTTGGTTGTTGCTGTTGCTGTCTCTGTTGATTAACATTTTGATAAGAAAAAGCATCCTGGGACTGGTCCTGACCAGAATCAGACCTAGGTGGTTGACCCCAAAAGGTGCGTCCACCCCTCCCTCGCCCCCTAGATGGAGCTCCACGACCACGATGATCATCATTCTCAAATGTATTGACAAAAGATACAGAATGAGAGGTAGAGGCAGTTTCTGCATCTGAAACATCAGATTCGCCACTCTGATAATCCACATTCTTAGATTTTAAAATGGACTTATTGGGAGTAGATTTAAACTGAATGAATGATTTATCTTTGTTATTTGATCTTTCCTGAATAGAATTTATCCTCTGCCAATGGTAAACCTGGTTCTTTTCATAGTCATATCTGTCCCGATCATATTTACTTTGTTTTTTAGACATAATACCACATTCCACATTTTTTACCGTTTTGGAGAGAATAACATCAAATTCCTTAAAGCCCTTTAAACCTTTGAAACTGTATAGGTTTTTTTGCAGTTCTGTGATTTGAATATCAAGCTGATCTTTCTCCTTCATTTTCTGAAACACTATTAACTCCATCAAACGAAAAGAGCAGTCATTGAGGGCTGTCACCCATCTATTTTCAAAATCCACATCCGGAAAACCAAAGGAGGGGGCTTTTTTAACCCTTAGTCCTCTTGGGATCCTTTTACATTTAGCATAGTTCTCCAGGCTTATAATGTCCCACCATAAGCGGTTCTTATGAATCAATAAACTTTCCAATTTTTGAAAGTGGATTTTGAGATCAGAGATGTCAGTGGTATCCAAATCCACAATGTTATCAAACACACGTAAAGCTTGTTTTTTTCTCTGTGTATCATCACAAGTGTTGAAAAAATAAGTATCTGAAATATCTTCTAATTCAACCATATTATCCCCTGGTTCCTCCATACCAATATAATGGAACACAAAGGGGGTACTGAAGCCACAAAAAAGTAACTATAAAAGTGTATAAAAAGCAAAAATATAAAAATTAGGGATCTTCCTTTTAAATTCAAAGATTAAGCTCCAAAAAACCTATGCATGTGCGGCTCCAACCTCTATATATTGCAATATGGAAAATAGCTGAAGCGCTCAAATGCAGGTATATCTCAAAATGATAATAAGCCAGACCACTGTACCAGGGTACTAACAATTGATATAGTACCTATTGTATCATATAATGGGTACTATCCTCCTGAAGACAGGTGGTGTGTTGTGCAACCCACTCACCATCAGTCTCATTGGCAGGTTCCCCTGAAAAATATGCAAATACTCACATCCTGGTAGGGCAGGCAGGCAGGCTGTGCAGCTACTCAATGCAATACAGGGAAAAGGGAGACCAAAAAGCGCACCAGCACAAACGGAGCAGGAAGAAACCAGGACAAAAAAATGATTAAAAGGGCACTTTAATGTGGCAAAAGACCCATCCAATGCATTTCGAACGTCGCAGCGTTCTTTTTCAAGGATAAAACACAATGTGATAACATCCATTATATACCCTCTTACCTGTGGGCCATTTCGCGCCAAAAATCAGACCCTGATGACGTCATAACAGAGCGACTCAGTGCCGATCTAAGGGCAAAAGGCAGTACCAAAGGCAGTGTGGCCATTTTGGATGTGGGCAAACATAGGAACACAATAACAAAGCTTTATTGACCATTCCAGCAGAACAAAATACATTGCTGCTAACTGGACAAGCATAATTAAACGAAATAAAGCTATATTAAACTAAACTAATGCTTAATAAAGGGTACTATTATATCAAGGAAAAACATGAACAAGGTGGATTAAAAAACTAGCTGTGTTGCAACTAAGTTATATACAAAAAAAAGTTGAAAATAAAAACCTCTAGACATGATTAAAAAAATGTGCAAGAAAAGTACATTTAAAGACATATTACACATACATACTGCATAACACAGATTGTGTACCTAAATCATAGGAACCAGGGAAATACATCCATTATAAAATATGAAGTATTATCCACAAGATACATCAAAGAACAATTTAAGCTTACATATTAGCATAATATTTGCATGATAAGGCATAGGTTCAAAGGTTATAATGATAAGAATATAATGTCCAATATAATGACAATTGTCTTATTTAATCTGTATTACCAACTAATTACACCATAATACGTCTATCACAAAAATGTTTACAAAAAATGTGTTAGTTGCCAGTCAATGTTCAAGCCCAAAGGGAAGCGCGTTTGGAGAGTGAAGATCCAATACGCCTCCCTACGGTCCAGAAGGTTGATATGATCACCTCCTCTAGATTTAGAAATAACTGATTCAATCCCCAAAAAGGAAAAATTATTAATTCCTCCCTGACCACATTCAGTGAAATGTTTTGAGACTGGATGATTAGTGTCTCTCAATTTTATGAGCCTTAAATGCTCTAACATCCTGACCTTAAGGGCTCTAGTCGTCCTCCCCACATACCTCTTGCCACAACCACATGTTAAGGATAAATCACAAATTGACTTTTACAATTTATAAAACTGTTAATCTTAAATTCCTTATTTGGTAATATATTCACACCATGTGGCGGTGGCAAGGCAAACTGGAAAAAACTTTTGGCAGGCTTCATGTGTTTACAGTACATGCACTACAAGAGCCACATTTGAAGGAAACCCTAGTGATAAAAGTTTTTTTGAGACCAGAAGATTTGAGTTCACTTGGTGAAACATGAGATACAATTGTTCTCGCTCTACGATATACAAAAGTAGGACCAGAATCCACATATTTTTTAAGGACAGGGTCCATGGATAAGACATTCCAATGTTTTGAAATTATAGAGTTTACTTTTCCACTTTGTTTACTAAATTGTGAAATAAAAAGAGGACATTTGTTTTTTAATTCTGTCAGTCCATGTGAGTCCTGTTTAATACCAATTGTCTTAACATTGTTAGCAAGGCGAGAATCTCCAATTGGATGTGTGGGCAACAATGATGCTCTCTCTGTATGTAATGCATTTTCAAATGCAATTCCTAAATGTGATTTGGGGTATCCCCTTTCCAAAAATCTCCTTGTAAGTTCCTCAGACTGAGAAAGGAAACCACTCATAGTGGAACAATTCCTTCTCAGTCTGAGGAACTGTCCCCTTGGTATGGCCTTTATGACATGGGATGGGTGGCAGCTGTCCGCCCTAAGAAAGGTGTTCCTGGCATTTTGCTTCCTATAAACATACGTTGAAAATGCATTACATACAGAGAGAGCATCATTGTTGCCCACACATCCAATTGGAGATTCTCGCCTTGCTAACAATGTTAAGACAATTGGTATTAAACAGGACTCACATGGACTGACAGAATTAAAAAAACAAATGTCCTCTTTTTATTTCACAATTTAGTAAACAAAGTGGAAAAGTAAACTCTATAATTTCAAAACATTGGAATGTCTTATCCATGGACCCTGTCCTTAAAAAATATGTGGATTCTTGTCCTACTTTTGTATATCGTAGAGCGAGAACAATTGGATCTCATGTTTCACCAAGTGAACTCAAATCTTCTGGTCTCAAAAAACCTTTGATCACTAGGGGTTCCTTCAAATGTGGCTCTTGTAGTGCATGTAAACACATGAAGCCTGCCAAAAGTTTTTTCCAGTTTGCCTTGCCACCGCCACATGGTGTGAATATATTACCAAATAAGGAATTTAAGATTAACAGTTTTATAAATTGTAAAAGTCAATTTGTGATTTATCTAATAACATGTGGTTGTGGCAAGAGGTATGTGGGGAGGACGACTAGAGCCCTTAAGGTCAGGATGTTAGAGCATTTAAGGCTCATAAAATTGAGAGACACTAATCATCCAGTCTCAAAACATTTCACTGAATGTGGTCAGGGAGGAATTAATAATTTTTCCTTTTTGGGGATTGAATCAGTTATTTCTAAATCTAGAGGAGGTGATCATATCAACCTTCTGGACCGTAGGGAGGCGTATTGGATCTTCACTCTCCAAACGCGCTTCCCTATGGGCTTGAACATTGACTGGCAACTAACACATTTTTTGTAAACATTTTTGTGATAGACGTATTATGGTGTAATTAGTTGGTAATACAGATTAAATAAGACAATTGTCATTATATTGGACATTATATTCTTATCATTATAACCTTTGAACCTATGCCTTATCATGCAAATATTATGCTAATATGTAAGCTTAAATTGTTCTTTGATGTATCTTGTGGATAATACTTCATATTTTATAATGGATGTATTTCCCTGGTTCCTATGATTTAGGTACACAATCTGTGTTATGCAGTATGTATGTGTAATATGTCTTTAAATGTACTTTTCTTGCACATTTTTTTAATCATGTCTAGAGGTTTTTATTTTCAACTTTTTTTTGTATATAACTTAGTTGCAACACAGCTAGTTTTTTAATCCACCTTGTTCATGTTTTTCCTTGATATAATAGTACCCTTTATTAAGCATTAGTTTAGTTTAATATAGCTTTATTTCGTTTAATTATGCTTGTCCAGTTAGCAGCAATGTATTTTGTTCTGCTGGAATGGTCAATAAAGCTTTGTTATTGTGTTCCTATGTTTGCCCACATCCAAAATGGCCACACTGCCTTTGGTACTGCCTTTTGCCCTTAGATCGGCACTGAGTCGCTCTGTTATGACGTCATCAGGGTCTGATTTTTGGCGCGAAATGGCCCACAGGTAAGAGGGTATATAATGGATGTTATCACATTGTGTTTTATCCTTGAAAAAGAACGCTGCGACGTTCGAAATGCATTGGATGGGTCTTTTGCCACATTAAAGTGCCCTTTTAATCATTTTTTTGTCCTGGTTTCTTCCTGCTCCGTTTGTGCTGGTGCGCTTTTTGGTCTCCCTTTTCCCTGTAAAGAGATATATGCTGGTCGCAAAGGCCGACCATCTATGGCTTCCAACCCCACAGGGCATTTCATGCGAACGAGGGGGATGTTATTCCTCTCGGTGAAGCCTTGATCGACAAAATTGCCTCCTGACCCGTTATCCAGAAATGCCATCGCAGAAGTGTGGAAGCCCTCGCCGGAAAGCGTAACAGGAAGCAAGATCCTGGTTGGCAGCAGTTTTTCTATGAAAAGGGATGAACAAAGTGTTTCCAATGTGATTCCCCTGGACGTCATTGGGAGTTGGCATTTTCCTGACTTGTGGGGGCAAAAGAGTACCTGATGTCCGGATTTGCCACACTACAGACAGAGACCAGTGTTGCGTCGATGCTGTTTCTCTCTGGAAGATGCTATAGTGGCCTATCATGCCCATATTATATGGGTATTATAAACCACTATGCCAATCAATGGGTATAGTGATCCCAGGGTGGGTGCTTAGGCCTCCCGGGTGGGTAGCAGGGAGGGTGGGTTAACCCCTTAATTACTATTGCGATTATTAACCGCTATGGTGACTAAAAGGTTAGGGACCATTAGATTGTATATTTTCTTGTATAATTTCTGGCAACGGAGGATATGGCCCTGCAGTATGCTGATGAGGACACCCTTCATGATGGCAGGGGTAAGTAGAAAGGTTTATTTACTTTATTTATGCTGGCTGGCTAATGTTTGATTTAATAATGGGCAAATGAGCTACTATCCAAATCTGTATAATAATTATTTTTACCATTACTGTACTGTATGTGTTGGGGGGGGGCGAGGGGGTGTATTTATTTAAATGTTAGCAAAACAAAATCCCACACGACTGGTATCGCAGGCCAGCTGGGACCCGAGGGCTCCCAGACACCCGCAGGGACCACCTGAAGAACCATGGACACCCATGGGGACCACATGAGGGTCCTCAGAAACCCGCAGGGACCACCTGAGGACCCAGGACACCCACAATGTCCACCTGAGGGCCCACAGACACCGTGGGGACCACCTTAGGACTTCCAAACACCCGATGGGACCATCCAAGGGTCCACAGACACCCAAGGGGACCACCTGAGGACCCCCGGACAACCACGGCCTCTTGTATCAATCATCTGGGGCTAGAGAAGGTGGGTTTCAGTGTTTATTGTGGGTATCGGGTGTGAGTGAAGGGGGTATGTGGCCATTGGTAGGTAGCAGGAGGGGTTAACCCCTTCATTCACTTAGCGGTTAGCTGCAACGGTAATGAAGTTGCCTGTAAATGTATTTTTATTGCATGGGATTCATGCTGGGGTTCTCCGGTGCTGATATTAATGGATATCAGCTCTGAAGACTCCCTGCGTCAATCCAATGCAGAAAAAAAATCATTTTTTTTTCTAAGTCTCGTCTCACGGCTTCTCAGAAGGTTCTTCCTTCTACCACCTTCATGCCAACTTTTCCTGGCATGAGGATATGGGGATAAACTCGCCATTCTAGAGCCACAATAGGCCTCAATAACCTATTCAGGGCTACTAGAATTGCACGAGTTTCAGAACCTGCCGATAAGTGGCTTATCACCGCTCACTCTGATTTTTTTTTTGAAGACTCAAAATGTTGGTAATTCAGTCTTTTATCACCCACTTATCGACGCTTACAGAATCATGGTAGGCATTTTGGCCGATAAGTGCTCGATAAGTGGCTTATGGACACTTAGAGCATAGGCCCATAGACATATTTTTACATTTCTTGATTATTTGTGAATATTATATTTAGTTGCATTACTGTATATTGTAATATTCTGGATATTTATTGATTTCAACATACTGTAGTTTGTTAAAGTACCATTATATGCTCCGAATATTAGGCAGGAGGCAGGGTTTAAATTGAAAGGTAGTACCTGAGATATAGATGTCACTGCCAACTGAACAATAGCTACATGCAGAGCGGACAGTAAGCAGGGCCATTAGAAGGAGGTGTGAAATATAGGAACACTTTAGATAGAAATGATACATGAGGGGACATATGACATAGTGGCAACCCATCAGCCCAGTGTCTACTGCATCCATAGATATAATGTAACTGTATTTAGTAGTTCTACTCGGGCCATGTTGGTCTGAATGCACTTTTAAAAATCAGAATGCCCATACATTTCTTGTATTCATACTCTGTGCTGTGATGCGTTTTGGATGCAGGAACTGAGCTATCTTCACTCTTATTTCCTTCATTTTCAGCCCATAGGTAAGAGGATTCAGTAGTGGTGGCACCACAAGGAACTGCACTGACATGACTATCCTCAGTTCATAAGGTAATATGGTAGATTTAAAACGGTGGAGGAGAATCTCACAAAGTACACCAGTAGCAAAGTTGATGAGAGTTATCAGATGAGGAGTGCAGGTCTGCAAGGCTTTGGCTCTGGTGTCTTCTGAGGCTTTGATGCACACTCTCAGAATCTGTATATAAGAGACTAATATCAGCACTGGTATCAACACAACCAGTATTACAGTGATGAAGAGGCCATAGATATTGTTCACTGCTGTATTAATGCAGGAGAGTTTTACTACAGACCAGTTGTCACAGTAGATCTTCTCAATGACTGAGCCACACAGAGGAAGCCTAATTGTCAATATAAATTGTATGGTAAATAGTAAAATACCATACAACCAGGCTGCAGCAACCAGTTTGAAAACGGTGGTTAAGGACATAATGCTGTTATATCTAAGAGGGTTACAGATACATACATAGCGATCAAACGCCATAACTGCTAATATGGTTACTTCACATGCCATATAAGTATGAATGCAAAACACTTGAGTCAAGCAGCCAATGTAAGAAACTGTTTGGATTTCAGAAAGTAGGTTGACAATTAGACTGGGGAAGAAAGCAGTGCTGCCGTAGAGTCCATTTACACACAGCGCACAAATGAAGATATACATCGGCTCTTGCAAACCTCTGTGTAACGCTACAACAGTGATCACTGCACTATTGGATAGAATGGTCATCACATAGCCAACAAAAGCTATGATACTGTACAGATATTTTACTGCTGTCATTTCCCCAAAGCCAATCATTCTGAGCATGGAAGGATGCGGGTATGTGGAATTTTCCATTGTTATTGCTCTCTGGGATATCGGCTCCTATAAAAAGGAAAAGAAAATATGGAAATTAGTCTATTGGTTCCCACTAAAGTCACATATTGTTTTGTTTCATGTTGCCAATATCTCTAAAAACGGGTTTTCTTTGATGGCACTTTAATGCAGTGTATTTTAAAAAGAAAATGAATGACTCTTTTGGAGTATACATGGTGTTATACAGATGTAGCAGACGTTAGTGCTCCGGCTGGGGAGTAGAAGCACGACACACAACGCTCCAGGGCGAGCAGACACCATTATATTTGGATTACGCATGAATGACAGGGGCGTGGTTAATGTGAAATGTCACTCCCTGATGTGCGTCAGTGTGTTCAATAACATCTGCTACATCTGTATCTCTTGGATCTTTCTTGTGAGGTCCATAAATCAGAAACAAATACACATCCCGAAACACATTTTTATTGAAGGAAAGGAAAAATATCAAAAGAAACAAAAAATACAAGAAAAACATTAAAATGAGAAACACAATGCATGAGAAACCTCAGTACAGAGTACAGACCGGAAAGGTCGAGACGTTTGCATGGGACCTGCACACGAATAAATCTATAGATGACCCATGGTGAGGTAATACTGCATTGCTCTATATAGAAGTGATGACATTTGAACTATAAGTCTTACATATCTGGGACTTTTTTAATATTGCAAATCTACAAAGTGATTTGATGCAAGTGGACTATGGGGCTTTTATAGTGTATGCCAAAATGGGGGGAGCTGCCAAAGCACAAGCTAAGTGCTAAAAAAACTAATGGTTTATACCCTCCAACAAATTGTGGCTCAAGACGATAAAAACAGGGATCGCTACATAACCTTTTCCTTATTGCACGCTTCCACGTATAAGGAGGTGGCGAAAATTTGTAAAAATCATAGTTTTCCATAAAATACTGATAAATTTGAACAACTGCTGCCATCTTATCTTCCGTTGCATTAATCGCGGCCCATATCAAATACGCGTAACTTCTGTCGGGTTTTTTGAAAACGGGCTGCACTTGAACGCTCATGGCGGGCGGCGGGTCTCTGGAGAATAGTGTAACTGAAACTGAAACTGGTCTTTGTCTTTCTTTAATATGAAATTCCTAAATTGATACATTTTTGCAACCTCTTCCTTCAGTCTCAAGGCCAAGTCCACGGCCAAGGCACACGGTGGTACAGTATCTTTTTGAAGTGAAACTTCCTTAGTGGCACCTCATTCGTGATGGGGCAAAAAAGAATTGTGGAGACAGAAATGAAACGGATGTGACGTCAGTGGTGGCAGTTGAGGCCGGGCTGTGTTCTGGCTCAGCCCGACCCCAACACTGACATCACACCCGCTCCACAAATCAGATGCTCCTAATCACCCCCCCCCCCCCCAGCCCCACACCCCCCACACACCGTGACATATGCGGCGGCGATAGCCGCCGCTCCTAACGGCCACTGCCATGCCGCGCAGCCTCTCTCCTCCCTACCTCCGCTTTCCTGCGTCCCGCTTACTGAGCGCCGCCGGGGTCGAGGAGGAGAGGAGCCCAGGAATCATGGAGGGTATCCGCCGCCGCAGCTCCTAACTAGTGCTGCTCCCCCCACCCGCGGCAGCCCTCAAAATTTAATTGCCGCCACTCCTGCTGACCTCCCCCGGCCGAAGCATGGAACGGGGGGGGGGTAGAGTGAGCTGCGTTTCCCACAGCACCATCAGAAGGGGATCGCTGCAGCGCTCCCCTCGAAGCCAGCTGACGATGACGCGCTGCCCCCCTTCCCCGCCGACACTGCCTCTGCCCACGCAGCACTTCCGGAGGGGGGGGGCCTTTATTAGGTATCTTCCCGGTGCCCGGTGCGGCCGCGTCTCGCCGGGGGGTGGGGGGGGCGAGGAGAGACTCAGGCAGAGCCGCCGCGGGTCCGCAGCTCTGCCTGTCTGTGGGGGGAGTAGGAGTCTCAGGCAGAGCCGTCGCGGGTCCGCAGCTCTGCCTGTCTGTGGGGGGAGTATAAGTCTCAGGCAGAGCCATCGCGGGTCCGCAGCTCTGCCTGTCTGTGGGGGGAGTAGGAGTCTCAGGCAGAGCCGTCGCGGGTCCGCAGCTCTGCCTGTCTGTGAGGGGGGGGGGTGTGAGGGGAGAAGGATAGTCTCGGGCAGAGCCGCCGCGGGTCCGCAGCTCTGCCTGTCTGTGAGGGGGGGGTGTGAGGGGAGGAGGAGAGTCTCAGGCAGAGCCGCCGCGGGTCCGCAGCTCTGCCTGTCTGTGAGGGGGGGGGGGGTGTGAGGGGAGGAGGAGAGTCTCAGGCAGAGCCGCCGCGGGTCCGCAGCTCTGCCTGTCTGTGAGGGGGGGGGGGGGTGGTGTGAGGGGAGGAGGAGTGTCTCAGGCAGAGCCGCCGCGGGTCCGCAGCTCTGCCTGCCTTTGAGGGGGGGGGGGGAGTCAGGAGAGAGTGGGCAGGACACAGAAAGAGAGACACACATACAGTGACAGACACACACACATACATATATACACACACAGACACACACACTGACTGACACACATACACACACACACTGACTGACACACACACACACACTGACTGACACACATGCACACACACTGACACATACACACACACTGACTGACACACACACACACACACACACACACACACACACACACACACACACACACACACACACACACACTGACTGACACATACACACACACACTGACTGTGAATAGGTTAGGGGGATGTGTGAGGTGCAGGGGGGCTGCGCATACGTCACACGGTCACACGCACGCACACGGTCACACACACACGCACATGGTCACGCACACACGCACACACACACACACAGTCAGTCGCGCACACAGTCAGTCACGCGCACAGTCAGTCGCGTGCACACGCACTGTCACGTGCACCGTGCACTGTCACGCGTACACGCACTGTCACGCGCACAGTCACACACAGTCACACAGTAACACGCACAGTCACACGCACAGTCACACAGTCACACGCACAGTCACACAGTCACTCACACAGTCACGCACACACACAGTCACACGCACAGTCACACAGTCACACGCACAGTCACACAGTCACACGCACAGTCACACAGTCACACGCACAGTCACACAGTCACACGCACACACACACACACACGAGGAATTCACGCTTAGTGCAAATACAAGGGATGTGTACGCATGTTCTAAGTCAAATTTATTTGCGTTTTGTCAATGAAATTGTATTTTGATTTTTAATTAAAACATCACCAATACAAATACAATTTCTGTGACAAAAGTCAAAGAAGTTTCACTTACTATGCGTGTGCACAGCACACACAGCTTTTTTTTTTTTCAACGAAACACCTGCAAGTCGACACATTAATGAAGCGCATGCGCATCACAATTCATGAATAACTGCCATCTGGCGGACACGCGAATAATTGCAACCTATTAAATCTGAAGCCTTATCAATAAACGCATCAACCGCGCGTCAAGCCGTGGCTGAGAACGCAAAATGAATGCGGCATGCTCCGGGTGCAGTGCGTCGCATTCCAGGAAAAAGCCAGGGAAAACCCGGCGATGTGTTAGACTCAGATGCGCCACAGCAGTAGCTGTTGTCAGCAGCGATACCGGATATCCGAGCACAACCTCAAGAATATTCAGTACTCTGTTTGCTATGCATGTGTTCTCTATCCACATCTTCCTCTTTTTCCACGAGGTAGCTTTATGTTACAGTTTTAAACTAGGAAGTGCGTTTATCCTTTTCAGGGCCTCTTTGCACATTATATATATATATATATCTATTCCTTTGAGGGGCTGTGTTGTTATAACATCTTTACACCCCCATACCATCATTGGACATAGTCGGTCATGGATTCGGAACTAGAACGAGGTAGCTTGACATTTGCCTTTTTTTTCCACAGACCTTGGGACAGGTGACATGTGTACATAATTATTAAAACTAAAAGGGAACTTCGTTTTTTATTTAAAACCAAAATTGTTCCCAATAAAATTAATTAAGATGAATTAGTTGTTTACCCTGATAGTAGTTTACAGACATACCCCACATTAACGTATGCAATGGGACCGGAGCATGTATGTAAAGCGAAAATGTACTTAAAGTGAAGCACTATCTTTCCCCCACTTATCGATGCATGTACTGTACTGCAATCGTCATATACGTGCATAACTGATGTAAATAACGCATGTGTAACAGGCTCTTTAGCCTCCCCGCTTGCGCACAGCTTCGGTACAGGTAAGGAGCCGGTATTGCTGTTCAGGACGTGCTGACAGGCGCATGCGTGAGCTGCCGTTTGCCTATTGAGCGAGATGTACTTACTCGCGAGTGTACTTAAAGTGAGTGTACTTAAACCGGGGTATGCCTGTATATTTTTTAATTTTAATGTTGTATTGTATTGTATGTCTTTATTTATATAGCGCCATTAATGTACATAGCGCTTCACAGTAGTAATACATGTGTTAATCAAATAAATAACAGAGCATGGGAATAAGTGCTTTAGAAATAAAAGTAACATTAAGGAAGAGGAGTCCCTGCCCCGAGGAGCTTACAGTCTAATTGGTAGGTAGGGAGAACGTACAGAGACAGTAGGAGGGAGTTCTGGTAAGTGCGTCTGCAGGGGGCCAAGCATTATGTATCGTGTTTAGAATATCCACAGTGCTATTTATATGCTTCTTTAAGCAAGTATGTCTTAAGGTGGGTCTTAAAGGTGGATAGAGAGGGTGCTAGTCGGGTATTGAGGGGAAGGGCATTCCAGAGGTGTGGGACAGTCAGTGAAAAGGGTTTAAAGCGGGAGAAGGCTTTAGATACAAAGGGGGTAGAAAGAAGACATCCTTGAGAAGAACGCAAGAGTCTGGATGGTGCATAACGAGAAATTAGGGCTGAGATGTACAGTAAGGAGGGGCAGAAGAGTGTAAAGCTTTAAAAGTGAGGAAAATAATGGAGTGTGAGATGCGGGATTTGATCGGAAGCCAGGAGAGGGATTTCATGAGGGGAGTTGCTGAGACAGATCTAGGAAAGAGTAGAGTGATTCTGGCAGCAGCGTTTAGGATAGATTGTAGGGGAGACAGGTGAGAGGCAGGAAGGCCGGACAGCAGGAGGTTACAGTAATCAAGACGGGAGAGAATGAGGGCCTGAGTCAGAGTTTTAGCAGTCGAGCAACAGAGGAAAGGGCGTATCTTTGTTATATTGCGAAGGAAAAAGTGACAGGTTTTAGAAATGTTTTGAATGTGAGAGGCGAATGTGAGAGAGGAGTCGAATGTGACCCCTAGGCAGCATGCTTGGGCTACTGGGTGAATGATCATAGTTCCAACAGTAATGTAGAAGGAGGTAGTAGGGCCATGTTTGGGAGGAAGTATGAGGAGCTCTGTTTTAGCCATGTTGAGTTTAAGGCGGCGGAGGGCCATCCAGGATGATATAGCAGAGAGACATTCAGAAACTTTGGTTTGTACAGCAGGTGTAAGGTCGGGTGTTGAAAAGTATATTTGTGTGTCGTCAGCATACAGCCGCAGTCCCTTTTATTCTCCATCTCCGAATTTTTTCGGGGATTTTTTCCGAATGCCACGCACTTCAACGCACTTCACTACGTTCATGCCGGATTCTGACCGCATTCATACCACATTCATGTTGCATTCACACCCGCGGTTGATGCGCGGTTGATGTGTTTATTGATAATGGTTTGGATTTGTTAGGAATGTGAGCACACAGCGCCTCAGGCGGAGCTCACGGCTCTCTCCTTACACTTCTCAGACCCTTCCACTACAACCACGCAAGCCCCCTTCACCTTCATCACTTACCCCTCGGAATGGTGGGACGCTCCACGAGGTTCTTCCTCCACACTCTGCGCCGCAGCCGTCGGCGTGGAATCGCCATCCCACGCGCACTTGCGCACCCCACGTTGCTTCCTCTCATGCACACGTTGGACTTACAGTGCACACACAAAAGCCCTTGAACTTATCCCCACTCAGGCTTCGCCCCCAAACACCGCATGGTTACAATCTGGCTCTTGCTGAGTGTCACCTGAGCTCTAAGAAAAGCATCCAATGCACTGAAGCTCCCTGGGCTCCTCCAGGCACGCCCCCTCTCCTGGTTGGCTGTTCCAGCTTTTTATACCCTCTCTGTTCTGTGCTTCCTCGCTCGTCATAGTTTTTGTTATAGTGTTTCACAGTGCTTGTTCTTTGTTTCTCTCAGTTTTGACGCGGCTTGGCAGACTACCCACTTTGGCTCTTGACTTCAGATTGTTCCTGTTTACGTACCTTCTGGCTCCCTTCGATCACAGCACTCATCTCGATCCCTCCATACGTCTCCTACCCCTGATCTCGGCAACGGCAACTACCATTCTTCTGGGAAAACGGTATCGGCAAAAATTCTCGCAATACACCCCATCTGGCCTGGCACCATCTAATTCCACAACCCGGACACGTCCCTCGCTCTGTCGGTGTGTGTATTCATACCTGCCACCTCAGTTCTAGGGACGGTCTGGTCTGCGGGCTACTCCGGCGTAACAGGATTTAATTGGTTGCATATGGGACTGGCAGTGGCTTGGCGCCAGCTGATTGGCAAAGTCTATGGTGAGTAATGTTGCCGTATTTTATTCTGTTTTTGAAATATCAATATCAATGCACAGTCAAGCGATTCTCCTGGAAGCAATATCATTGGCTGAGCAGCTTCTACAGTAGATACTGAACAATTGGTGGAACCCTAGGCGCATGTGCATACGAACCTTCTTGAAACGCATATGTGTGTCATCACATCAACAGTAGGCGCATGCGCATGTGAACAGGAGATGCCCCCCGAGAAAATTATTGGTGGGACTGACTGTGGGAACTTCTTTAGGGGACTGACTGATCATTACAGTAAAACTTTTACTTTTTTTTTTTCCTCAGAAAAGAAAACTTTGTCATCTCATGAGGAAAACGACAAATGGAGGAATTTCAATGGATAATATCGCTTTGTGTTATAATGCCTGCACATTGCTGATTCTGATTTAAAAAAACACGTACCGGAGTCAACAGTTTAGTTGCCGTTGTTATTGATTAGGATAGAACACTGTAACTGAGAGCTTCATAGAAAACTTGAAACAATATGCTGTTGTTTTCAGACCGTATACAATACTTTTTTTATATATACAGTACTGTATAATAAACCCGAAAAATAAACGTATGCATTTATTCTACATGTATTCCAGTACATATGTGTATTCTATACCCGTATAGCATGTATTGTTTTAATACTCTTGTGATGTACTGTACAGTGCTGAGCATGCCTACAGTATACTGGACAGTATGCCTGGACAGTACTGTACAGTATGTTCTAGAAACACTGTATTTTGTTACAGTATAAAAGGAGACAATGGAACAATTTAAAACAAATCAACATTTTCTTTTATTGGTGGAGTAAGTAGTGTACAAAAACATTTATTTACAAATACAATTTAAAAACATTTTAAGTGTACAGCACTTCAAAACATTAACAGGTATATGGTTTACTGCTAGTGAAAACATTTATGTACAGAAAGTCAAAACATTTACAGTAGCATGGTGTACAGAACAGTCAGTAAGGACTGCACAACTCCAGCCCTCGAGGGTCGCAAACAGCCCCGGTTTAAGGATAACCTTGAAAATTGGGACTGTTTGCGGCCCTCAGGGACTGGAATTGTACAGTAAGTAAAAACATTTCTTTATTAATACAAGTTAAAACACGCAACATCTCCTTTATTAAAGTACAGAAAGTCAAAACATGTAAAGCACAACAGTATGGTGAAGATGGGCTGTAGATTTCCGGGAGAGCGGCGGCAGCGTCGTGGACAAGTAGTGGAGAAGATGGGATGTAGGTTTCCGGGAGTGCGGCGGCAGAGTCGTCGAAGCGTAGTCGAGGAATTGGCCTGCGGGTTCGATGGGTTGGCTGACATTTCTTTTGCCTTGAGTGTACATCACCGAATTTCTTCATGACATAATAAGGCTTACATGTATTAAAACCCTTAGCCTTTGGGGTTAGCAGAATGTTTTCTTTATTAGCATTAGCCTGTCGCTTTGAGAATAGTAGTAACAGGCGGTTCACTGCAATCGCAGGGGCATAAAAATAGAAGTCCTCATGCAATGATTAAAAGGTTGTTTATTAGGTGCATTGGCACAAAATATTCCGCTACATAGAAACTCTGACGCGTTTCGTCCGCAGGTAGGGACTTTGTCAAAGGCATAATGAGTTTTTGGAACGATGCAAAAAATATATTGACCATATTGCGACTGTGTTGCCCTTTGTGATCGCGCGTAATGGGCAAGCATCAGGGAGGTAGTATGGTATAGTACTGTACTGTAGTATTGTAAGTACAGTATGATACAGGTAAGTATAGCACAGATTTTTTTTCCCTGAGAGCAGCACTAGCCATCTGGTTACAAAGTATTTAACAGTAGTCACAGTATACAGTAGTTCCAGTATATAATTTTTTGACAGTACTAACTGCATACTGTAGTCCAATATGGAGTAGCTATACAGTACACAATGTCATCATATGCACCTAACTGCTCAATTGAGAAAATGGAGCAAGCGAGAGAATACAAGACGTTCAAGGAGTTTAGAGGCAAAAAGCAGGAGGGAGACAGGTCGATAGTTAGAAAGACAGGTAGGGTCAAGATTGCTGTTTTTGAGTAATGGTATGACTGTTGCATGTTTGAAGGAGAATGGAAAGGTTCCAGAGCAGAGGGAGGAGTTAAAAATGTGTGTGAGCATAGGGATTATAGAAGGAGCAAGAGTTTTAGGAGATGGGAGGGAATGGGGGCAAGAGGGCAAGAGGTAGAGGGAGAAGAGGCGATCAACAGTGACACATCCTCCTCTGAGATAGTGGAAAAAGAGTAAAGGAATGCAGGAAGAGAGTTAGGAAGAGGTGTAGGATGGGAGGAAGAAACAGAGGGGATGTTCTGACGTATGGATTATACCTTTTCCTTAAAATAGTCAGCAAAATTCTGAGCGGAGATGGAGGAAGGAGAGGCAGCTGAGGGTGGTTTGAGTAGAGTATCAAAGATAGAGAACAGTCGGTGTGGGTTAGACTTGTGCATGTTGATTAGTGAAGAAAAGTAGGCTTGTTTAGCTTGCAAGAGGGCAGAGTTGAAACAGGATAGCATAAATTTGTAGTGAAGGAAGTCTGTGAGAGTATGAGATTTCCTCCAGAGGCGTTCAGAGGAACGAGTGGAGGAACACAGCATGCACATGTGGGAATTTTGCCAGGGTCTAGGGTTAGAAGGGCGAGCACGGCAGAGAGAAAGCGTGGCATGTAGATCAAAAGAGGTGGACAACGCAGAGTTTTAGTTCCTGACCAGGTTGTCAGGGTCTGTAGCAGAGCTGAGAGAGGGGAGCGTAAAGGGGACGCAAAGTCAGGTAAGTGAATAGAGCGCAGGTTTCTGCAGAACCGGGGGGGTAGATGGAGGTGGAGAAGGGGAGAAGAGATAGAGAGAATGAGATGAGGTGATGGTCAGAGAGAGGAAAAGGGGAAATTGAGAAATCAGAGAGAGAGAAGTTTTTAGTGAAAACCAGGTCTAAGTAGTGGCCATCCTTGTGGGTGCTTGGTACAGTCCACTGTTGAAGGCCAAAAGAAGAGGTTAGAGAAAGAAAGCGGGAAGCCCAAGGGAGAGAGGGGTCATCAATGTGGCAATTGAAGTCCCCAACGAGAGGAACAGGGGAGTCTGAGGAGAGAAAAAAGAGAACCAGGATTCAATGTGAGAGAGAAAGGCAGAAGGCGGATGAGTAGAAGTAGGTGGGCGATAGATGACCGCCACATGGACAGGGAGAGGAGAGACGATCTGGACAGTGTGAGCCTCAAAGGAGGGAAAAGCAAGAGATGGAGGAATAGGAAGGGTTCGGTAACAGCAGAGAGAGGAGAGCAGGAGCCCCACGTCTCCACCCCTGCCATCAGGGCGTGGAGTGTGGGAGAAGGAAAGGCCACCATAAGAGAGGGCAGCTTCCAGAGCAGAGTCAGACTGAGTAAGCCAGGTCTCAGTTATAGCAAATAGGAGCAGACAGTGAGAGAGAAAATTTCATGTACAGAGAGGAACTAGTTAGAAAGGGAGCGAGCATTCCAAAGGGCACAGGAGAAAGGGAGAGAGGAGGGAGGTTGGAGGGGTTGACACCAGAGGGAGTAGAGGTTGCAATTGGCAGATGAGGACGAGCACTTGCAGGAATAAGGCAGAGACCAGGATTGGGAGAGATATCCCCAGAAGCAAGGAGGAGAATCATGGATAGAAAGAGAATGTGTGAGGATGATTTGTATGGATGTGCTTTATTTCTGGGGATATAGCTGTGTGGTGTCAGAAGGAGCAGGTAAGAAAGGAGTTCATGTGAACAGAGAAGTGATGAAGGAAGGAGAGATGGAGATATATGAATAGAGTTAGAGACATACTGAGGCTGGTAAAAAGAAGTGCATAATTTGAGAAGAAGTAAAGTCACAGCAAATATAAATGGTAAAGGTAGCATCACAGCAGTAATGATGCAGTCTGGTATAGATGATATCCTCCTTTCCAGCATAGTTCAAATGCAGGAATCAGGGCCAGTTGGGGGTGTCCACTTCTTCACTTCTTTTGAACTTCCTTTTAAACTTCAGTTGTACAGTAGTCCTGCCACTTATAAAGGGCCACTTGTACATGAGCTGCAGGCAGCATTAGGCTGTTCTATCTGGGTTTATATGGGCCTAAGATTGTTGCAGTTGCATACAGTATACTAACATACACACAGCAAAGAGTTGAAGCAGACAGGATTCAGATATGGGAAATTACCTAAGATTGTTTCAGTTGCATATACTAACATACACACAGCAAAGAGTTGAGGCAGACAGGATTCAGATATGGGATATTACCTGAGGAGAGAAGATGATTTTGTTAGGGTAAGGGGTCCTTCCTTTGAAACTTCAATTGTTCAGTAGTCCTGTCACTTATAATGGGCCACTTGGACTTCGGCTGCAGGCCTTGGAATGTTTGTAAAGTTCTCAAAAATCCTCATCTTACGGTTACATAGTTAGATAGCAGATGAGGTTGAAAAAAAGACTTCCGTCCATCAAGTTCAACCTACTGTATAAGGTTGCTCTTTTCTGATGTACTGTAAGTCACATGTACAGTATACTGAATATTATAAACAACAACTAGACCTAGAAGTACTAGTTTGCCCCCTGCACTATTCTTTGCTTATATGACGTCCAGTAGCTGTGTGGCTTTACTCATCCTTACAAGCTCAAGTACATTGATCTGTAAAATGGGATTTGAAGCTTCAATGTCACTTGGCAAAATATTAAATTATTAAATTATTCACATATTAAAGCTTTACACTCTTCTGCCCCTCCTCACATCTCAGCCCTAATTTCTCGCTTTGCACCATCCCGACTCTTGCGTTCTTCTCAAGGATGTCTTCTTTCTACCCCCTTTGTATATAAAGCCCTATCCCACATTAGACCTTTCACACTGACTGCCCCACACCTCTGGAATACCCTTCCCCTCAATACCCGACTAGCACCCTCTCTATCCACCTTTAAGACCCACCTTAAAGTTGCAGTTCAGTCTTTTTTTTTTAATTAATTTTTTACTTCAATAGTTTCATGTGGGCAATCTCTAATTACCTACAGAACTGTATAGCTGCCAGACAATTCGTTCTCCATGTATTGATCAGCAAAATTTGGCAAGATCTTTGGCATATGTTTTTCTTCTGCTTCTGTCACTCAGTGGAAGCTCATGAATATTCATGAGCACTCCTGCACTGACATGTGCAAGAGGGAGGGAAGGGCTGACAAAAGGGGTGTGCCAGGGCTTGTGACAGGACATGAAAGGGGAGTGCCTTAGCAAATGGTTGTTAAAATAGAAGACAAGAAAATTGGTCTTTCAAAGTTGTTTTTTTAAAAACAGAAAATGCTAAAAGTATTTTTTCTTACTTCAGAAGTGATTTATTAAAAAAAACACACATGCAGGATATTGACTGAACTTCAGATTTAAGACACATTTGCTTAAAGAAACATATGAATATCACTGTGGATAATCCTGGACACATGATACATAAAGCTTGGCCTCCTGCAGACGCACATACTAGAATTCTCTCCTACTGTCTCTATACGTTCCCCTACTTACCAATTAGATTGTAAGCTCCTCGGAGCAGGGACTTCTCTTCCATAATGTTACTCTTATGTCTGAAGCACTTATTCCCATGACCGGTTATTTATATTATTTACTCTTTATATGATTACAACATGTATTACTACTGTGAAGCGCTATGTACATTTATGGTGCCATATAAATAAAGACATTAAATACAATACAATATTAGACTTGCAACAAAGTGAAAGAACTTAACTATGTGACAATTTCTGTACCATCTCTAACTGTTGTTTCATATTATTAAATCAACGAATAAGCAGTATTGAAGTGACCAGGGCAGAGCTATAATAAAGTGCTGTATGTGGCCAGGGTGACAGCACAAGGTAGAAAGTTACAAAAAACACTCCAGAAAACATGATTACTGTAACATCCACTAGTGCCCAGCATGTCAGACTTTGGGGAGGATGAAGGGAGACAATGGTCATAATCAAATCTGGCACTCTAGTATAAAGGTTTTTAATGTATCAACATTTTAATCCCAATTAGAGACCTTTACCTTTTATTACCTTAGGGTTCAAGATGAAAAAAGCAAAGTACAGGCAATTTGTACAACACAGTTAAACCTATCACATGATCACTGTTTAAATTAAAACACCCTTTTCATTGCAAGAAGCATGCAATACACACACACACCTACCAACTAATTTCAGGTCAACAATGTGATGTGATCTAGTCCTGGCTTTGTGATCCCATATAAACCTTGATCTGGTGGAGTACAGTAGGTACTTTAGTACCAGAGAGTAACAAACGGGAGTCAAATAACAGAAAACTAGTTGCTGCTGTTTTTGGAGCTCTATCATAACTGTGAGTATACTGCAGAGCAATGTCAAACTCGACAAAAAAAAAACCCTGACCCAGAGAGCTCACGCTCTAAGTGGCCCAGATGTAGCAAGACTTACAATACTGTGCTTGGTGCCATGGATGAACAAACAGAAGTCTGCAGTGTCGGGGACATCAATAGGGCTGTTTGGGTCTGAATGGGAACCCTTGCAGCGTTAATTCTTTGGTGCCCCTTTTATAGTGACAGTAGGAGAAAGTGTATATGCTGGGCCTGTGAATGAGGGTTCAGTAAGTGCCTCTGAGTGTGGTGGACAGAACACATAAAACCAGACTATTAAAATGCTTCATGCAGATACATTTTGGTCCACCAATGATGGATTTTTAACATGATTGTGTCCCTTTGGCTGCTACTGGATGTGTGCTGTTCTGAGTTGACCGAGTATATAATTGGTGTGTATTATTTCATGTGAGTGTATATGTGTATATGTGTATACATTGGATAAAGTTTGTTTAAAGTGGTGATTGTGCTGTGTCTGGGAAAGCTGTTACCATGTTTTTGAAAGATATATGCAATAGTTTTGCTTAGAAAGCAGATAGGGAGAAGGGCTCCCTGCAATAAATTAATCTTTCTTTAAGTAGAAAAAAGAAAGTGGACCAATTACCCTGTCAATAAAAAACGTAATGAAACTCTGGGACTGTAAATTAAAAAATGGTGGTACTTTGTGGTGAATATTAGATGTCTCCCTCCTATCCCTGTCAGTTCCTGGTGTAACAGTAACAGTTAAACAACAAGCCATGATTTTATCATTTGCAGCACAGTCTATTTATAACAGCTTTTCTTCTGCATCAGATGCCAGGTTTCTGCTGCCTAGAGATCTGTGAATCTTCCCCATTCCTTCAGAGAATCAGACATTATTGACAGGGGGATATACTGTAGTAGACTGAGACTTGGCAATTCTTTGCAAATTAGCATATTAAACTAAATGAGAGTGCATGTTGATTTATTGCTGTTAAATCGCTTGCAAACTCTTACCTTTATCTTTAACTGTTCCTGTAATATCTTTATATTTAATGTACAGAATATCCCTGTTATACCTAATATTATGCAATGCCTTTATATATAATGTATACCCCTGTTTACCTAATGTAACCATGTATTTGTAACCATGTATCTGTCATCATAACTGTGCCCAGGACATACTAACAACGAGAGATAACTCTCAATGTATTACTTCCTAGTAAAACATTTTATAAATAAAATAAAATAAATGACTCAGCTCCAGCTTTTCTCGCTACTTAAATAGCGCATGGTTTGCGACCTCATTGAAACGTTCTCTAGTATTATCATCAAAACGACTATAAGGAGAAACATCTCAGCATTTTGTTCTTAACATAACATCCAAGTACTGATACAGATACCAATATGATACAATAGGAAACATTGTAACTTTGTCATGTTTTTGTATCAAATTGATTTGAAAAGAATATTGCCAACAAGTGACCTGTTTCTTCTATTAAAGACACTACATCCCAAACATAGTGTATCAATCTAATTTTTGTTCTACTAAGAACTGCACCTTTAAAGCCCCAGTCTTACTTACAGAAGCAATATATAGGACTTGCAATTACTGTAGATAGTTTGAGGCCCCACTGACAGTAAAGTATAAAGTTAAAGTATGCTCACTTACTGATACTGCAAATGCTCACTTCAGAATAACAAGTGCAGAGTAGTCCAGCTGTTCTCCTTGTAATATATTTCTATTATGGGGTTTTATACCATTACAGCCATATCCCTACTGCTGTATTGTGTGGGCCAATCAGAACTTGTTAATAAATTGAATTTTAATGATTTCTGTTTATCTTAAAAAAGTGCCCTCTTTTGGGAATCAGGTACAGTGGGAATAAGAATCTCTGTACAGAGCAGAAGTAGCAGAATCTGTGGAAATAAAATGAGAATTAAGTGCTACATGTTATCTTTGGTTACCTTGTGCAGCCCTGAGTAATCAGATATTTATTTTGACACCCGTGCCAGGCTTTTTGTGGGTATCGGGGGAGGGAAAAGGGGGTATTTGGCCCTTGGTGGGTGTGTGCCCCCACATACTGTAAAACCATGATTTAATTTTTTACACACACAATTAATACCCCAGGCAGTGCGGGTCCCCGGTTGTCCCGATGGGTGTCCACAGGTCCTACAGTGCACAACGGGTGTCTAGGGGCCTTCGGGTGATCTCCGCTAGGCTCCGTTGGCCTCCAGGTGGTGCCCGGGGGTCCACAATGCATAGTGGTACATCATACCCATATAATATAGGTCTGACATGCCACTATAGCACTCAATGGGCACCTAATCAAAATACATTAATACACAAAAGACACAATAATAAAACATACAAAAACACCTAAACACCCCAATTCAATACATTAAAACAATAGCCAACAAATGCAATTAATACAAGCACTAACCAACACAACAAAAAATTAATTCAACCATTTACCAACAAAGCAATTAATTAATAAAACAACTCGGCTAACCAACGAGAAATTAATTCAACCATTAACCAACAAAGCAATTAATTAATAAAACAACCTGGCACCACAACCATTAAAATCATTACCCAACACAAGACATCATTAATAAAAAAAGAAAATCAATCGCCAAATTTTTTTAAATTAATGCAGCAAAATGACAAACAATTACATCCACATAATAAACACCCATAGAAAAAATCACACGCAATACAAAGCAAGCAGTTCAAAACAAATTATTGACCTAATAATGTATTGACCTGTACCCTAAAGTGGTACAGATTAATACATAATCAGTCAATGTGCAATGAAAAAATGACCAAATAAAAAATTACATCGAAAAAAACTGTAAAAAAAATACATTTACATACATTCAATATTTTACTTACCTTTAGAAGCGTTGGCCCTCCGACTCTTGGGGAATCAGGAAGCTCACATACCGCGAAGGCCTGAAACTGCATCCGATGCCACCTGCCATGAAGATCCGGATCAGATACCCCAATTCATCTTTCTTTTCAATCCGCTTCTTCTATCTTCTTCTGTAATTATTTCTTAATTTTCTATATCTTCTTTCTTCAACTGTCAATCCAAAAACCCAATGGTAGATCCTAACACAATGTTATCTCGTCGGCTTCTTGGGCTCAAATGAGGCGTCACGGCTTTAATATGGCCGTTGACACCACATTTGGGCGGTACATGGTTCAACAACCATCTGATTGACTGTTAAAACCATGTGCCCTTTTTTTTTTTAAATTACGTAATTTAAGAGGAATGATGCCAGCCAATCAGAAAGGAGGTGCGTCATTTCCCTATAACATGATGTCACAAAATCCATGATGGCCGGCGTCACATGATATTTCAGCCAACCAGATCGTGGGAACTAATTCCAGGGTACACTGTGGGGCCTGCGGACACCTATGAGGACGACAGGGGACCCCGGCCTGGGGTATTAATCCTGTGTATAAAATAATAAATCCTGGTTTTATGGGGGCACAGGGGAGGGTGTTGTACTGGTGCTTACTAAATATTTTTACATTTAAATTGTAGTCCTGGTGTAGATGAGCAGGGGGTCTCCAGAGCTGAATCGCGTTGGTTTCATGTCCGGGGACCCCCTGCTTCCTGAGATACAGGCCCCGTTATGGGGTGCCGGTATCCCTCTGTTTGTTTACAATCCACGTGGATTTTAACATGGCGGTGATACCGGCACCCCATACCAGTGCCTGTATCTTGGGAAGTAGGGGTCCCCGATGCTGAAATCAACTTTGTTCAGCTCAGGAGACCCCCTGCTCACGCACACTATGAATAAAAATAAAATGTAAGCAGCTTCATTACCTTAGCAGCTATCCACTAAGGTAATGATTTTTTATTTGGGGAGTGGGAGTGTTTGATCCTAGTGTGAGGAGCATGGCGTCTCCTGAGTTGAACAAAGTTGTTCTCATCCTCGGGGACCCATACTTCCCGAGATACAGGCCCCATTATGGGGTGCCTGTATCCCTCTGCTTTGTTTACATCCAACGGTCACGTGACCCACAGGATTATAACATGGTGGGGATACCGGCACCCCATAACAGGGCCTGTATCTCAGCACGTAGGGGTCCCCGGAACTGAAATCAATGCAGTTCAGCTCCGGAGATCCCCTGCTACATTACTGTAATGTTAGAATTTTAATGAAACGCATGTGAGAGGTGCGCAGTTAGAGTGACTGATTCATCAGCCTATCTATTTCCGCGTGTCTTTTACAGAAAGGCAGACCCCGGTAGGACTCACATAGCAGGGACCCCTGCGTTAATCCGATGGGCCATTAGTCTGCTGCGACAAATCTATTGAGGATCACGGGCATATCTTGAAATTCCATTTAGAGATTTGTTAGAATATCGGCCGCTGCATCTGTAGTTTATTGATATTATGGGGGCAATGTGCAGGGAGCGCTCCGTTGCTCCGGAGGCTCCGTGACGCACCCGGCTATCGGAAGCTACCATGTTGGGAATGGCGCCGGCGCAGGAATTCCATTATGCATGTTCAGACTGGGTCAGGTTGCGGCGACCATTAGGAGCAGCGCACGCATGCACAATGAGCAGGAACAGCAGTGGCCATTACCAGTAAGCCCCGCAGGGGAACTACAGTTCCCAGCAGGCCCCGGAGCAGTGGATCACCAGCAGTACTACAGCCAATAGGGCTCCTGTAGGTAAAAAATAGGTGTAAAATCAGCGCTTATGCAAACAACAAATAACAAATAAAAACCTTAGATACAATGTCCGAATGGTAGTCCTGGAGCTGCCTTGAAAAGATAGTTCTGGTATCTTTTTCCCAGAATTGGATTAAAGGTGAAAGGTGATCTTTTCTGGCGCTGAGGTGAGGTAATAGAAGGTGATGCTTGAAGTTTCTTCTATTGAGCAGTGTCCTCAGGAAAAGGAGAGACAAAAAGACAAAACATGCAGGAAGCCTGCAATGGTGTATTACCCAAGGGATAGATGAATACAATTGAAAGAGCAATTTATTAAAGGTTAAAATGACCATGGATGACAAACATAAATACAAAAGAATAAATAATTAATTGAATAATTAAAATGTTTGACAAATAAATGAACAATGGGCAAGTGCCTAAGCACTGTCCACACTCTTTCACTTTGGAACGTAGTTCAAAATTCCTTTCTTTGCTCCGCCTGGGTTAAAATTGAAATCCTACTCACCGGACGTGAATAGGAATAAAGCACTTGGTTTTTTGGTCTTTGCCGTTGGGTTCTCCACTCGCCTGGTGGTGTTTTCGTCTCTGCAGCCGGTGGATCAAATTCTGTGCTCCCACGTGAATTCCTTCCGGGAACGCACACGATCCGTTCGCGCGATGACGTCACCAGTTTTTTCCTCCGCTACGGTGGCTCAACAGTGCCAAAATACCTTCCAACGCGTTTCGAAAGCACAAATAATGTCTCTCTTCGTCAGGGATAAGTGCTAGGTACATCTGCGCTTCTATATATGTCCAAGTCCGTAATTGAAGATGTTTTGTGATTGGCGCAATTACAGATAGAATAATTAGTCTCATCTGCCTTCTAAATGATGTCTTATAGAGACAAAGATATATTATAACGTGAAAACAACTTATGATATTACAACAGTTTTTGGTTATTTGTTACAACAAATGTTGGATGTTTGTTAAATATATTAAATATTGATTATTTGTTAAATAATGATTACTTGTTAAATAATTTCTAGACATTTGCAATAAAGCATCTCTGTGATGTAATAAGACTTGTGTGTTGGAGTTATAAATTTTTTCCTGATCCATTTTAAAGTTAAAGATATACACTGGCGACACACTTTATTCGAGCTCGGCTAGTTCCACGAATTCGGGTATACCCGGGTGTATTGAGGTTTGTGACTGTTTTCTGCCCGAGTGCATTGAGGTATTTTCCAGGCAGGGATTGAAGCATTTTATTCCCGCTGGCTGCAATACTGCACAGTATATATATATACTGCATTACAATTCATGAATTTATGCCATCTGGTAGACACGCGAAGCATTGCAGCCTATTAAATCCTAATCATTATCATTTAACAGATCAGCCGCCCGTCAGCCAGGCATGAACCCAGGCTGGGAAGGCAAACGCAACAGGGCTTGTCAGAGGTGAGGAGCGGCGCATTCCAGGTATCTGCCAGGTACATACTGGGTATTTGCTCGAATAAAGTGTGTCGGTGCAGTACTGCTCCTGACGAAGCTGTGTACTACAGCGAAACGCGTAGAGCCAATGAATCTGGAGCAGCTGCCTCCACGAGAAGACGCCGGACGCTAGAACTCTCCCGCAGACTCTTCACCATCGCCGTTGCCATCCCTTTCCACCGGATGCGGTCACCCGCGAGACGGAAGTGACGTCACACGTCACCGCCGGCGGCACGGCTGGTAGCAGAGGAGGATCGGGAGGATACACCGCCGCGATTGCGAGCATTTATTTGCCAAAGATACCCTTTCATGTACATATCTTTTGTACTTAGTGTGAGTACTTTTCTTATCCTCTTAATGATATAAATCCATTGTATTGCAATCTGCACCATTGGCCGTTCTGTGTCTTCTATTTTGCATATACCACATTGGGAGCTGAATACCTGGAACAGTCTCCTTGCATAAGAACAGAATGGGGCCAATATACTTCTAAAAGGAATACCAACTACCTATACATCTCCTGGTTGAACTAGACCAGAATACTACACTTTATTTATTTTTGTAAGTAAGTTACTCCTTAAGAGCCAAGACTTTTATTTAATTCACAGCACAATAATATACTGCACTATTATTGTTTTTCACGTTTTTTACCTACATGAGGTGTTCCCGATTGGATCGCTCCCTTCCCACCCCAAACAAAGACTGTATCTGTGGGAAATCTTAGCACATTTCCTTGGAAAGGTTGAGAAGTATCGTGTTGGGTAACATTTTATGTTAATTTTTATTTTTATTTTTTCAATATAACTCTGTCGATACTTAAGGAAACTGTGGCGCCTATGCAAATCATTTAAGTACCATTTTAAAGTTAGCAATCATATATTGACTTAATGAATGAATTTGTCCCCCCTTTAAAAACTAGTCTCAGTGGTCTCAGAGATGCTTGTGGTGAACAGCAAATGGAAGCATAATTTTAATTACAAAACGAAAATTTGCACATTGTTAAACTTCGTGTGCTGATTGACCCGATATATTATGTAGGACAACAAAATTGAAAATGAAGATTAAAATAAAGATTTTACAGAACTTTGTTCTTATTGCGAGTAAAGTTAAAATGCACTTTTAGTCATGACTTAGAATAGAATAAGGAAGGAAGATCTGAGCTGGTCATGATTTGAAGTGATTTAGAACATTATAATGAAGTGAATGTGTTATTTAAATGAATTTTACTTATAGGTTACTTAAGTGATTCCTGGGGTGAAAAAATATGTGGTGGAAAATAATAATAAAGGGATGATGATGAATATTTATAGAAATGACTCGTGGTATTAGTGTGTATGAAATTGGTAGTGCTGGTGTATTATATACAGTGAATTAAATGCTTGTGTGTAATATATATTAATAAGTAATTAATTTTATAATAATATATTGTGTTATAAACTTAATCTTAACCACCTATTAAAGATCATACTGATACTGTCATCAGGTCGGCAGACAACATCATAATTGTGAAATTAGTGTGATTTCAAGAAGGCTGACAGATCGAATTCAATGTTTAGACCTGATGGGCTAAGGGTCTTCAACTCGAAGATCCAGAATGACTCTCTTTTAGAAATGAAGTTGATTTTGTCTCCACCTCTGTTACTGAAATTTGGACATTCAATGGCATGACATCTCAACCCCACAGGACTCTGCTAATGGACCTTTTTGAAATGAAGTTATACATTATGTAGTTCAAATCCCTTCTTTATATTATAAATGTGTTCCCCCAATCTTCTCTGTAATGTTCTACCCGTGCGGCCTACATATTGGAGGCAACACGGGCATTCTAGAAGATATATGACATATTGACTGTGACAATTAATTAATGTTCTGATGGGATATTCTTTTCGTGTAATGTTTGATGAGAATTGTTTAGTTTTAATACTATACTGGCAAGCTGTACATTTTGCACATGGGAAATAACCTTTGATGTTATTTTTAGTAATAGTATTTTTACTAAAGGGACATCTTGGTGACAAAAACGTTTTCAGATTGTTAGCTCGCCTGAAATATATTTCAGGTTTTTCTTTGAGATGTTTCCTTAAGATCTCGTCCTGTCTCAATAGGCCCCAATGTTTGGCAAAGATTTTTCTTATCTCTGGTGCTGATGTGTAGTATTGTGTGGTAAAAGCTACTGTTCTATTCTTATCTTCTTGATCCCTGGGTTTGTACTGCAGTAAATCTGATCTCGTCATGTTTCTTACAGTTTCCACTGCTTGTTCTAATTAATGTTTGTTGTAGTCCCGATCTAAGAACTTTTGTTTCAGTTCTTGTGCCTGTAGTTCAAACATGTGAGGCTCAGAACAATTACGTTTGATCCTAACCAGCTGTCCCTTGGGGATGTTTTTTATCCAATTTGGATTATGGTTACTGCTGGCTAGGAAGTAATTGTTGGCCTGGACAGGTTTGTAATAAGTTTTTGTCTGCAAGATCTTATTATCTACATAAAACTGGAGGTCCAAAAAATCGATATTTTTCTTACTCTCTTTGAAAGTGAACCTTAAGTTCCTATCGTTGTTATTAAGATAGAGTTTGAATTGTTCTAATTCAAAAACAGAACCCCTCCAAATGAATATGATGTCATCTATGTAGCGCCGCCATAGGACCAAACTTGCCCCCAGCTCCGGGTTGGACCAGATGAAATCATCCTCCCATTGCCCCATAAATATGTTCGCATAGCTGGGAGCAGATTTGGTACCCATGGCGGTGCCACATACCTGTAAATAAAATTTTTCCTGAAAAATAAAATAATTGTGTCTTAAAATAAAATCTATAGAAACCATTAGAAATTGAGCCAGTTTTGGTGATAACGTATTGTCTTGTTTTAACTTGGATGGAATTGCTTTACATCCACTTACATGAGAAATTACAGTGTATAGTGAGGTCACATCTGCCGTCACTATTATGAAGTCATCATGCCACTGAATGTCCCGTAGTATTTGTAAAACGTGGGTGGTGTCTCTTAGATGAGAACGTAACTTAACTACATATTGTTGCAAATGGTGGTCAATGAATTCTGACAGAGGTGAAGTCAATGATCCTATACCAGATATTATTGGACGACCTGGTGGTCTATTGAGATCTTTATGTATCTTTGGGATCATATAGAAAATGGGTAATCTGGGGAAGATGTTATAAATTAATTCTTGTTCTTTCTCCCCTATTGCTCCATCTGTAACTGCCTGTTCTAATATAGTTTTTAATTTTTTCTGATATAGAAATGTAGGATTATTCTCCAGCATTTTATAAGTGTCTTTGTCCTCCAATATATGTCTAGATTCTTCTAAATAGTAGGAGGAATCCATGATTACCATGCCCCCCCCCCCTTTATCTGCCGACTTGATAACTATCTGATCATTGTTTTCCAATTGTGTGATTGCTTCTTTCTCATGTTTGCTCAGATTTTCATTCCCTATCTTCTTTTTAATAATGCATTTCTCTATGTCTGCTGATACCATTTCTGCAAACGATTCCACTAGGTTACCCCTCGCAAATTTTGGGTAAAATGTGGAGCTAGGTTTAAATTTTGAAAAAAAAAATTCTGTCCTTTCATCATCTTGAATCGTGTTAGCTGTGTTAGTATTTTTTGCAAATAATCTTTTTAAAGCTAACTTTCGAATGAATTTTTGTACATCCACATGTAACCCAAAATGATTCGGGCCACATGTTGGAGCGAAAGTTAGGCCCTTACTTAGAACCTTTCTTTCATGTAAAGTAAATTGGTATTTACAAATGTTGAATATATTTAATTGTTGTTTTAATTGTTTTTTTTAACACTTTAGCTTCCTTTATTCGCTTGTTGCTCTGGCTACTCTTTTCTTTCCCCCTCTTCTACCTCTTTTTCTATTTTTCTTTTTCTCGAATTTGGAGATTCCCATTTTTTCTCTGGTTGTTTCCTCTGAAACTCCTGATCTCTTTCTCTCTTCCAATCTAAAAAAGAAAACGTTGTCTTCTTTTCTTGATTGGATTTTTGTGTTCCTCCTAGTTTTTTATCTTCACTATTGATTTTCGTACATTTTTCTGGACTAGCATGTTTCTTTGATATTGAGGTTGGAGGGGGGCTTTTTTTCTTTTGATTGGTATGATCTAAGTGTAACCCTCTTAATTGATGAAAAGGTGAATTGATATGATATTTTGGTTGTATATTCTCATCTTCTCTATGGTCTTTATTCTCAGATCTTTCCTCTTTTCTGTTACTTGCTTTTTCTTGTTTATTTTCCTTTTTATTGTCTATATTATGATGTCTAGATGGTGTTCTATCGTAAGATGTCTCACGAGTATCTTTAGATGGTGCTCTATATTTATTGTCATAGTAAGGCTTTTTATTTTTGCTACGTCCTTTATAGACATTCTGGGATTTTTCTTGATTTGATGTTTTTTTCCAATTTCTATATTTACCTTGGGCATAATCTATCTTATCCCTTTGATGTTTTATTCTTTTGTTTTCTTTGATGTCTTTCTCTGCCTGTCTTGTCTTTTAGTCTATTTTATCTTCATATAATATTTTTTCCTGACTGTTCACTGTCTCAAGATATTCCTGAATCTCTGTGATCTCGTTGTCTAATCTACGAAGTAATTGTCTCCTATTTGAGATGAGAAATCTCATCAACTCAAAGGAGCAATTATCAAGCAGTCTGTTCCACTCAGTTACAAATTGATCATTGTTAAAATCTGTGGTCGGTGATTTAAAAATTCTCAGACCGCGGGGAATCATTTTTGGTTCTAGATATTTCTCTAATGCTACCGCATCCCACAGTTGTCGAGATTCGTGGATCATTAATTTCTCTAATCTATCATAAGTGGCTTCTAAACCTTCTACCTGTATATCTTCCTGTATCATAGGTGAATCTGGGGTATCTACTGTTGAAAATACTTGATATATATCTAGACCCCTAGTACTATGATTTAAAAATAGATTACTCATATTATAATGTTATATTACACAGCTGCTAACACCCAAGATGAACACTAATAGGTAAAAAATAGGTGTAAAATCAGCGCTTATGCAAACAACAAATAACAAATAAAAACCTTAGATACAATGTCCGAATGGTAGTCCTAACTTTCGCTCCAACATGTGGCCCGAATCATTTTGGATTACATGTGGATGTACAAAAATTCATTCGAAAGTTAGCTTTAAAAAGATTCTTTGCAAAAATACTGTACTAACACAGCTAACACGATTCAAGATGATGAAAGGACAGAATTTTTTTTTTCAAAATTTAAACCTAGCTCCACATTTTACCCAAAATTTGCGAGGGGTAACCTAGTGGAATCGTTTGCAGAAATGGTATCAGCAGACATAGAGAAATGCATTATTAAAAAGAAGATAGGGAAGGAAAATCTGAGCAAACATGAGAAAGAAGCAATCACACAATTGGAAAACAATGATCAGATAGTGATCAAGTCGGCAGATAAAGGGGGGGGCATCGTAATCATGGATGCCTCCTACTATATAGAAGAATCTAGACATATATTGGAGGACAAAGACACTTATAAAATGCTGGAGAATAATCCTACATTTCTATATCAGAAGAAATTAAAAACTATATTAGAACAGGCAGTTACTGTACAGATGGAGCAATAGGGGAGAAAGAACAAGAATTCATTTATAACATCTACCCCAGATTACCCATTTTCTATATGATCCCAAAGATACATAAAGATCTCAATAGACCACCAGGTCACCCAAAAATATCTGGTATAGGATCATTGACTTCACCTCTATCAGAATTCATTGACCCCCATTTGCAACAATATGTAGTTAAGTTATGTTCTCATCAAGAGACACCACCCACGTTTTACAAATACTACGGGACATTCAGTGGCATGATGACTTCATAATAGTGACGGCAGATGTGATCTCACTATACACTGTAATTTCTCATATAAGTGGATGTAAAGCAATTTCATCCAAGTTAAAACAAGACAATACGTTATCACCCAAACTGGCTCAATTTCTAATGGTTTCTATAGATTTTATTTTAAGACACAATTATTTTCTTTTTCAGGAAAAATTTTATTTACAGGTATGTGGCACCGCCATGGGTACCAAATTTGCTCCCAGCTATGCGAACATTTTTATGGGGCAATGGGAGGATGATTTCATCTGGTCCAACCCGGAGCTGAGGGCAAGTTTGGTCCTATGGCGGCGCTACATAGATGACGTCATATTCATTTGGAGGGGTTCTGTTTTTGAATTAGAACAATTCAAACTCTATCTTAATAACAACGATAGGAACTTAAGGTTCACTTTCAAAGAGAGTAAGAAAAATATCGAATTTTTGGACCTCCAGTTGTATGTAGATAATAAGATCTTGCAGACAAAAACTTATTACAAACCTGTCCAGGCCAACAATTACCTCCTAGCCAGCAGTAACCATAATCCAAATTGGATAAAAAACATCCCCAAGGGACAGCTGGCTAGGATCAAACGTAATTGTTCTGAGCCTCACATGTTTGAACTACAGGCACAAGAACTGAAAAAAAAGTTCTTAGATCGGGACTACAACAAACATCAGTTAGAACAAGCAGTGGAAACTGTAAGAAACATGACGAGATCAGATTTACTGCAGTACAAACCCAGGGATCAAGAAGATAAGAATAGAACAGTAGCTTTTACCACACAATACTACACATCAGCACCAGAGATAAGAAAAATCTTTGCCAAACATTGGGGCCTATTGAGACAGGACGAGATCTTAAGGAAACATCTCAAAGAAAAACCTGAAATATATTTCAGGCGAGCTAACAATCTGAAAACGTTTTTGTCACCAAGATGTCCCTTTAGTAAAAATACTATTACTAAAAATAACATCAAAGGTTATTTCCCATGTGCAAAATGTACAGCTTGCCAGTATAGTATTAAAACTAAACAGTTCTCATCAAACATTACACGAAAAGAATATCCCATCAGAACATTAATTAATTGTCACAGTCAATATGTCATATATCTTCTAGAATGCCCGTGTTGCCTCCAATATGTAGGCCGCACGGGTAGAACATTACAGAGAAGATTGGGGGAACACATTTATAATATAAAGAGGGGATTTGAACTACATAATGTATCACTTCATTTCAAAAAGGTCCATTCGCAGAGTCCTGTGGGGTTGAGATGTCATGCCATTGAATGTCCAAATTTCAGTAACAGAGGTGGAGACAAAATCAACTTCATTTCTAAAAGAGAGTCATTCTGGATCTTCGAGTTGAAGACCCTTAGCCCATCAGGTCTAAACATTGAATTCGATCTGTCAGCCTTCTTGAAATCAAACTAATTTCACAATTATGATGTTGTCTGCCGACCTGATGACAGTATCAGTATGATCTTTAGTAGGTGGTTAAGATTAAGTTTATAACACAATATATTATTATAAAATTAATTACTTATTAATATATATTACACACAAGCATTTAATGCACTGTATATAATACACCAGCACTACCAATTTCATACACACTAATACCACGAGTCATTTCTATAAATATTCATCATCATCACTTTATTATTATTTTCCACCACAGGAATCACTTAAGTAACCTATAAGTAAAATTCATTTAAATAACACATTCACTTCATTATAATGTTCTAAATCACTTCAAATCGTGACCAGCTCAGATCTTCCTTCCCTATGCTATTCTAAGTCATGACTAAAAGTGCATTTTAACTTTACTCGCAATAAGAACAAAGTTCTGTAAAATCTTTATTTTAATCTTCATTTCCAATTTTGTTGTCATACATAATGTATCGGGTCAATCAGCACACGAAGTTTAACAATGTGCAAATTTGCGTTTGTAATTAAAATTATGCTTCCATTTGCTGTTCACCACAAGCATCTCTGAGACCACTGAGACTAGTTTTTAAAGGGGGGACAAATTCATTCATTAAATCAATATATGATTGCTAACTTTAAAATAGATCAGGAAAAAATGTATAACTCCAACACACAAGTCTTATTAGATCACAGAGATGCTTTATATCAAATGTCTAGAAATTATTTAACAAGTAATCATTATTTAACAAATAATCAATTTTTAATATATTTAACAAACATCCAACATTTGTTGTAACAAATAACCAAAAACTGTTGTAATATCATAAGTTGTTTTCACGTTATAATATATCTTTGTCTCTATAAGACATCATTTAGAAGGCAGATGAGACTAATTATTCTATCTGTAATTGCGCCAATCACAAAACATCTTCAATTACGGACTGGGACATATATAGAAGCGCAGATGTACCTAGCACTTATCCCTGACGAAGAGAGACATTATTTGTGCTTTCGAAACGCGTTGGAAGGTATTTTGGCACAGTTGAGCCACCGTAGCGGAGGAAAAAACTGGTGACGTCATCGCGCGAACGGATCGTGTGCGTTCCAGGAAGGAATTCACGTGGGAGCACAGAATTTGATCCACCGGCTGCAGAGACGAAAACACCACCAGGCGAGCGAAGAACCCAACGGCAAAGACCAAAAACCAAGTGCTTTATTCCTATTCACATCCGGTGAGTAGGATTTCAATTTTAACCCAGGCGGAGCAAAGAAAGGAATTTTGAACTAAGTTCCAAAGTGAAAGAGTGTGGACAGTGCTTAGGCACTTGCCCATTGTTCATTTATTTGTCAAACATTTTAATTATTCAATTAATTATTTATTCTTTTGTATTTATGTTTGTCATCCATGGTCATTTTAACCTTTAATAAATTGCTCCTTCAATTGTATTCATCTATCCCTTGGGTAATACACCATTGCAGGCTTCCTGCATGTTTTGTCTTTTTGTCTCTCCTTTTCCTGAGGACACTGCTCAATAGAAGAAACTTCAAGCATCACCTTCTATTACCTCACCTCAGCGCCACAATAGGGCTCCTGGATTCCCCTGCTCTCGCATTGCAACATTTCATGTGCTGAGGAGCACGCCAAATGGATCTGGGTCAAGGAGAGGGTAGGCTGTGTGCAGGGTTTCTGTGACCCCTGCACTAGACAAGAGACCCCCTTTAGGCTCCGACTCCCCCTTTAGCTTGTGGTTGCTGCAGGGACCATCCCAGTAGATTTATTTATTTATTTATAAAATATTTTACCAGGAAGTAATACATTGAGAGTTACCTCTCGTTTTCAAGTATGTCCTGGGCACAGAGTAAAACAAATAATACATGGTTACAAGTACAGTTACGTAAATGAACAAGGTATACATTATATACAATATTTTCTCAACCCAGTTTTTTGTATACCATTGATCTGCACCATGGAGGTCTGTTTTTATCTTTCCATGTACACCTGCTAATGATACCCCAGTTCCAGCCACCTCCTGTGTTTACTCAGAGGGACCCACCAGATTCTACTGATCACGCCACTATACACATCCTACCTACATCCTGTGAGTAGGCAGCACTTAGAGGCCAAGCATCACAATCATCTCACACCTGTACATTCCAGTCTGCACTTAGTGTGTTTTTTTGTTGTGTTTTCTCCCACATGCTCCCCCTGGGTTGAGAAAATATCGTTTGATCTTCTGGGACCAGTCAAGACAGTCCCTTCCAGAGGGTCTGAGCAGGGGGTTGCAACTTATATTATACTTTCACCTTTGCACTATTTGAGTCACGATTTTCTTTGATATCACTATTTATGAGTTATATATATTCACTGTAATTTAAGTGATCACTAGCACTTAATTAGCGCCAGTTTTTTTCACCAATCACGTTATCATACATTATATACAAGACATTGCGTGCACAGTTAAAGAAAATATATATTATGAGCGTATGAAACAGTTACAGACCATATTAAAATGTGAGACAGCCTTAGATTTGAAAGAACTTAAGCTGGTGATGGATATGAGAGTCTCTGGTAGGTTGTTCCAGTTTTGGGGTGCATGGAAGGAAAAGGAGGAATGTCCGGATACTTTGTTGAGTCTTGGGACCATTAATAGTCTTTTGGAGTCTGATCTCAGGTGATAGGTGCTACATCTGGTAGGGGTGAGGAGCTTGTTCAGGTAGCTGGGTAGCTTGCCCAGAAAGTATTTGAGGGTGATAGATAGGGACACTGCTCTGTAGTACAAGCATGAGGGACACAGCCAGGACACGGCTGCAACCTGGCAGCTGGTGGTCTGGGACCAGATCACCATACACAGAGAAAGAGACTATTACGGTTCGACCCTCCAGCTGGACACCACCCCACGCGGAGGCAGACTCAACTCTGACGACGATGGCATGGGACAGGACGGCCTCTTTGTCTTCAGTTGGAGCTACCGGGTGTTGGAGCACCTGGCAGGTATCTTCAAGTGCACCAACCAATCACACTTTCGCTGTGGGCAGTGCAGTCGCACACATTGGGTGGGTTGTTGCTTGAGGCTACCAGGGAGGTTGAGTGCCAAGGGGCACCTCAGTACTTTGGTGAAATATCCCATCCAAATGTGGACATTGTGTTGGAGGGCATTGTGGGATTGCGGCCATGCATTACCTATTTGGTGTGGGTGTTATATTGTTATTTCTTTCTCATATGCCTGCAGTAAACTATTCTCTTTATCAGTGTGTATTGTGGCATTTGGTACTGTAACAGGGTTATCCAACACAGTAGGATCCCGCACAGGTGTAGGCACTGTCACCAGACGGATCAGGTACATCCCAGTGTCACGGCGGACACAACTTATCAACACATTTATATTTCTGGGAACTCGATTGAACACAAAAGGAGCAAAATAAATTGTGATTTTTTTTCATGGATTGACAAACACACGACAACTGCAGAATACACCTAAAACAACACTTAATGGGATAAGGGAACAAAATAGATTGTCCTTTGCATGCAAGCGCAAGAAATGCAGTCTTGGTTTAAAGGTCCTGTGGCTAGATCGCAAGTTGCCGATCTAATAACTTTGCCACCTCACAATATTTTGTAGAAGTTCGTAGGAATTCGTTTGAGAGTCCCCAGGGCTAACGAATTCCAAAGCTTGGGGTAGATTCTTGGCTGCGTTGGTATTAACCCCTTGCGTACTGGAACGGCTGCTGCTGTGCTTGAACAAAGTCCTGCTTGAAGCGTAGTTACATCATGGCTCATAGGAATCACACCGGGGATATTCCGTGGGCACAGTTATAGGCGATTTCTGGGTACCTTTAACATATGCACCCAATCCCCGCTGTGGGAACATTTTACCCACAAATAGCCGCGTTTCCCGCAGTTTGCAAAACCGGGCAAAAAGGCTTTCCGGTTCGCAAAGCGCATGTGTCGGCTTGACACCCAGGCATCTTAGCATACCTGGGTTACACCCTCTTGCTGGCACCTCTTAGTCTGATGTTTGACCCAAAGGTGTCAATGGACTGGGATCTGCCACTTATCAGGAGTCCGGCCATGTATACATTATGATGATCTGAGGTCTTTCATCCCTGTCACTTCTTTAGACTGAGTGTCGCCAGATCAGCGGGACCCCCTTGAAGTGCCAGGGAGGAAATATCCTCAGCTCATTCACCCCTAGCACATTTACATGCCAGAGGATTTTCCCCAGGCTTATAGAAAAAACAGTTCCTGCCTGTACATTTTAAAATCACAGTTATACACACTTTATTCAAACTTCATGTTCTGGGTATACTATCACTGTAATTGTTATATGTATCTTCGTGTTTTATTTATTTACACTTGCACACCAAAAACCAGGGTGCTGGGTGCCTCCGTTCTCGAGTTAGCCCCCTTAATTGAAATGCCGGCTCATGGGAGCCAAGTTCACCGAACTATCACGTCAATTGACACAGATCCCAAACTGTGGCAAAACAAAAACAAAGGCAAGGGAGTGTAGAGGGAGAAAGTGGGTGGCCCGGTATTAAAGGGATTGCACCCCATATGGCCATCCCCTGACCTCACCAGAGAGACAAGAGGTTAACTGGACTGCGGTCCAGGGATGAGGTTTGCACCTTTTTGTTCCTTGAAAATGTATGTTCCCCTGTTCCCATGTTTCATTATAAGCATGTATTTTAATGTTTTAAAGTGCATTTCTGTATCTCCAGTTCTGGAGATCGCAGAGAGTTCATATTTGGCCAATATGTGGAGTCACTGTAGGCATTAAAAACTGGCCAAGGTCGACCCACTGAGCCCACCAGAATGGAATTTATTAATATGTGTAGATATTAAAGTGTATATGTATTTTATTTTGGATCTGTTCTGAAAATGCAGACGCCATTTGCTAGGCTCATGGGTCATGAAGGGCAGATGGCTGAGTGGCCTAAGCATGGTGATCAAAAGTTACCTGCCTTGATTGTTACCCAATGTCTAGGGATTAAGTATTAGTCAATCAACAAACTCTGTTACCTAAGGGAATGGGTTAGTCTGTTAGTCTGTGTCTCCAAGTTAGATAATTGTTCACCAATAGGCTGTGTTCAATGTTAAGAATAGGGTTGCACAGGTATATAAACTGTGTCAACTCTACAGTTTTTAGTTGTGCTGGATTGCTGGAGTTGTGTGCTTCTGATTCCACCTGGAATGTCACTGGATTGATGGAGAATTGCAAGAGGATACTTCTCCATTCCACAACCCTAAGTAAGTGTTACCTTCTTGTCTGTTAATTGTACTATATTGATGTGTTCACCTTATTTAAGGAATAAATTATATTTTATTATATCTAAGCCTCGTTCAGTTCAACCCAGATATTTGGTGTTCATTATATCTTGTCATTAGCTACCGTGACAGGGAGGAACAGGAAAAAGGAACTATAAGGACAAAAGACAGGAGCAACAAGACAGACAGACATACAGAGTAACCCCAGAGCAGACAGAAACCATCAGCATCTCCGGTGGACAGAGAAAGAAACTATGGCTGGGAGCAGGATGTCTAGAAGACCCTGAAACTATGTTGCCGGGGTCCAGAGTTGCTGGTTACCCCAAAAATGTGCCCGGGAAGCATGAGTGATTCCAGGATACATGTAGGCAAATTGTCCCGGCAATACCTCCCCTTGAAAATGCTTTGGCGACTCACCACTGTGGATTCCCTGCTTCAGCACAGACAAGAATGTTTAAAGGGGCATAGGGATGTGAGATGTACCTGAAACAATCAAGTGGTCCCTAAGTTAATGGGGATACACAGTAAATGCCCAGGTCACCCACTACCGGTATAGGGGTTCTGAGGTGCTCCAACCATTCATATAAGGTTGTGAGGGGATTCTTAGAATCCATACTAAGTCTATGCAATAGTGTCTGGGGGAATATAGCTAGTGAAAAATAAAGTGCAGCTTTTTATTCTATTTCCCATACCAGAAAAACTTATGGTCTTAAAGTGTATATTTTATTAACAAAGTGTGTTAACTACATATAATGTATGCTTTGTGCACAGTAAATGAGCTGGGACTTTCAGAACCAATGTTCTGACGGCCATTGGGTGCCAATAGCTCAGACAGGACATCGGAGATGAAAGCCACAAAGTATGTCGGAGTTGTCAACACCATTTGAGCAGGAGGGAAGAGCAAGTACCCACATCCTGGGATGAATGGAAGTTCTCTGAATTTCCATTTGCCCCAACCAGACTTGGAGGAGCCCAACCCAGCATGTGGTTTCTGTATAGCAAGTTGCTGAGGTGGCAACCTTGCACGTGCCCTTGGAAGATTCACACCCTCCCCCCCCCCCACTTTCCCGGCTTCAGAATACCAGCATCACTCTGGCTGGCTAGGAAACTCCCATGCCCGGATTGGCTGCAGGGTTTTGTAAATGAAACTCAGAAATTTTATAAACCCCTGAGCCATTCAGATTTGTAGATTATAAGCACCCAGTCCAGCAAGTAAATTCAAATCCTCTGGAGAGAGGGGAGCGGTGGTGTCTGGAATTGCAGGCTGATTTCAGTTCCAGGATATTTCAGGCTAGGTCCCTGTCTGGTTAAGCTTAGGATTTAGAAGTCCCTGCACATAGGAAAATTTAGTTTTCATCCCCAGACCCCTAGTAAGTGTGTATTTTCTTATGTACTTTGTGTAACATTGTGAGTCTGCCTTTTCCGGTGAACAAATGTATAATTAATTTAATTTACCTGATTTACTCAATATGTGATCCTGGTAAAAAGGTGTAAATACCTGGTTTCCCATGACAATTATGTCACGTGTATTACTGCTGTGAAGCGCTATGTACATAAATGGTGCTATATAAATAAAGATATACATACATACATACTGAACATACATACATACAATGTGGACTCATACTGACCCTACATAATAGAGAAAAAAGAAAAAACAAAACACAAACCACAAACATACAGTATATCAAAATGGTGCGTCCCCAACAAATAAGTTGACCTCTTTCGTTGTGATTTCCAGGACAACCATGATCACGCAGATGCAGTGATGAAGTTAACTCAATACACCTGTAATTCTAAGATGTGTATGACCCTTACCAGCCTCGGTAGCTGGAGGGAGAAATCATTGGCTTTTGCTAGTTTTGACTGATGCCCTGCAAACGGATCACACTACACACAACATGTTAGTCGCTCCCCTTTATAGATTGACTATTTTTGATGTTTGTTTGATCTATTTTGTCAATTTTTTTACCTCCAATTTTTCTTTCTTTTTTGGTCTATTTCTGTTCATAAGTATGGATTATATATACAGAGAGGGGGAAGTGAAAGCTCTCCCAGCCGGGGAGAATCTGACTGTACTGGACCCTAGGACTGAAGGAGCAGGCCTGCAGGTCCAACTGGAAATCACACCCAGGATAAAGACAAAGACTGACAGATAAGAAGGTTTTCTTAAAGGGGTAGTAGCCCCAATGCTTTGGTTGCTGTTTGGTGGCTAATAAACCACTACAGTTTACAGTTTCATATCGTGTCTAGCGTCTTACTGACCCTGCCGCGAGGGCGTCCTGCCACACCACATTTAGCTATTAGGGCTATTGTCCATTACTATAGGGGTGTGCTTATTTTGGAGGTAGGTGGTAGTGGGTGATGGGGGTAGTTGCCTCGGGTGGGTGATTTGGCCTCCCAGGTGTGGCATAGAAGGATAAATCCCTTAATTACCTTAGCGGTTACTAATGCATTGCTAAAAAAACTAAAAACTATTCTGAATCATTCTATAACCACAGTGTAATGGAGTGCTAACCACAAACACGGTGTTACCATGAGGCTGAGGTGGGGATTTGATATTGCACCAACCCACAGTCGCGTGGGCGCACCTGGAGTGTAGATTGGTCGAGGTAGCCGAGTCGGGTAGGAGAGGTTAGGATGGTCAGTAATACTTGCCGAGGTCTGTGTTGGAGAGTAGCGGATCGTAGGGGGAACCCATGATCGTTCCATGTGTCCGAAACCCTTCCAGTGCACAAGATACTAGACCAATCCCTTTGAAATAATGGAGTCCAAGATAGACTGGACCTCGTACACTTGTTGGCCGTAAACATTTTAATTTAATAAAGTGAGACTACATGGAAAAGAGGTCTACAACAACTAAGATGTTCATCTCTTTAGATACCGGCAGTTCGACAATGAATCCATGGACAAGTGTGTCCATGGACGGTTTGGGTTGGGAAGCGGTCAAAGGAGCCCTGGTAGTTTATCCTGGGGAGTATTATACCGATCACATATCGCGCACGCAGCAATGAATTCTTTGATGTCCTTTTGCATTCCGGGCCACCAAAAGGTCCGTTCCACAAGGTCGGTGGTCCATCTAGTACCTGGATGTCCAGAAGACTTCAAGGAGTGGCCCCATTCAAGGACCTTCTTCTGATGAGGTAGTGAGGTAAATAATTGCCCATCAGCAACTATGAGACACTCAGGAATGTGAGACTGCTCTTGTAAAATGTCTCTCAAGGCATCAAAAGAGTTGGCGGAGAGAATATATTTGGAGGGAAGAATAGGTTCCTGCTGATCCTCAGTCTTGTCATCTACCAGGAACTGACGGGAAAGTGCATCGGCTTTGATATTTTTACAACCCGGAAGAAAAGAGATAATAAAATTGAAACTAGAAATGAAAAGCAACCACTGGGCTTCGAGGAGCCCCTATGCGTCGAGCGCCCTCGATATAGAGCAAATTTTTATAGTCAGTGATAATAGTGATGGGGTTATCTGTGACTTCCAACAGATGTCTCCATTCCTCCAGGGCTAACTTGATTGCTAGGGGTTCCCTGTTACCCACGTCATAATGTTGTTCAGCTGAAGAACATTTTCAAAGAAAAGGCACAGGGGTGGAGTCTGCCTTGAGGTTTCCTTCTCTGGGAGAGAATAGCACTGGCCCAGACGTCTGACACATCTACCTCCTAGGTGAACGGTAGCTTGGGGTCTGGATGTATGAGGATAGGTACAGAACTGAAGGCGCTTTTCAAGTGATCGAAAGCTTGGGTAGCAGCCGGCGACCATGAAGCGCGATCCGCAACTTTCTTAGTTAAAGCTGTGATGGGAGCAACCGCAGAGGAGAAATTTTGAATGAACCTGCGGTAGTTGTTCGCAAACCCCAGAAAGTGCTGCACGGCTTTGAGGGTAGTGGGACGAGAATCACCTTTACCTTAGCGGGATCCATGATGAGACCTGTGTTGGAAATGATGTATCCTAGGAACGCAGTGGAAGTTTGGTGGAAATGGTTTTTCAGTAGGCATAGAAGAACATGTTTGACACGGTTGACATGCTCCTGTGAGGATTTAGAAAATATCATAATATCATCCAGATAGATGATGACAAATTGATTGAGCAGATCTCTGAAGATTTCATTAACAAAGTCTTGGAAGATGGCAGGGGCATTACAGAGACCGAAGGGCATGACGAGAAATTTATAGTGGCCGTCAAGGGTATTGAAAGCCGTTTCCCATTCATCACCTTGACGGATCCTTACCAAATTGTACGCCCCACGGAGGTACAATTTAGTGAAGATGTTGGCACCCTGGAGGCGATCGAAAAGTTCCAAAAGCAGTGGTAAGGGATAATGGTTTTTGATGGTGATCTTGTTAAGACCTCTGTAATCAATACATGGTCGTAGCAACCCGTACTTTATCTTCACAAAGAAGAAGCCTGCGCTGGCTGGAGAAGAAGATTTTTGAATAAAGCCCCTTTGAACATTTTCAATGATATACTCATGCATAGCTTTAGTCTCAGGAAGGAAAAGTGGGTAAGAAGTTCCCCTGGGAGGTACATAGCCGGGAAGCAGGTCAAGAGAATAATCAAAAGAACGATGCGGTGGTAAGACCTCAGATCTGGCTTTATTAAAAACGTTGCAAAATTCGGCGTAGAACTCTGGCAAATTTACCTTCTCTTCTTTGGGAGCAGTAACCCCACAAATACTTTTGATGGGCACAGCACAGTTCTTGGAACAAAAGGAGCTCCACAGGACCGGCTCCTTATCAGACCAATCGATGCGTGGATTGTGAAGTTGAAGCCATGGAGGCCAAGAATCACATCCACCCATGTGGATGGCATCCAGCTGGATCTCTTCCGTGTAGTCCTCATCTGTACGAAAACAAAAGAGAATGGTCTGTAAAGAGATATAAAGCTATTTGATAAAGCGCCAGTTCAAAGAGAAATGCGTCAGACTGCTTTTTAGCTCTCTCATGAGCATTTTTTGCAAATAAAGCTTTTTATTTTTTATAATTGAACCTGCCTCCAGTTCTTCAACTGCAGTGCTCCATGTTTTTCTCTACCTACTGCTTTGGATTTCATTGACGGGATGCACGCAGGATGAGATTTATGGTTCCAATCATGAAAGCTGTCCGTGAGTAAATTGAATATTTTTCTGTGGTTGGCTCACTGCCTATTGAATCTACATGGTTTTGACTAGAGCTGCTGGTTGTTATTTGACTTCATGGGTTGCCTCACATTATTGTGAGACTCCTATTGGTTTCTATTCTAATAGTTCTTTATCTGGTCTGATAATACAGCCTGTGAAAGGACTTCATCCTATTTAGGGATTCTGATGATATTTTTTTAATACAATTGGACTTTCAATAATTTCCTGTAGCACCACAAGGGAATTAATTTCTCCATATACAGTACATACTGTAAAGAGATATATGCTGGTTGCAGAGGACGACCATCTATGGCTTCCAACCCCACTGGGCATTTCATGTGAAGCCTTGATCAAAAAAATTGCCTCCTGACCCGTTATCCAGAAATGCCATCGCAGAAGTGTGGAAGCCCTCGCCGGAAAGCGTAACAGGAAACAAGATCATGGTTAGCAGCAGTTTTGATATGAAAAGGGATGTAGAAAGTGTTTCCAATGTGATTCCCCTGGACGTCAATGGGAGTTGGCATTTTCCTGACTTATGGGCCCAAAAGAGTACCTCAAGTCTGCATTTGCCACAGTACAGACAGAGACCAGTGTTGCGTCAATGCTGTTTCACTCTGCAAGACAACTTGTTACTCCCAAGTTGCATAGGCTCTAGAATATCTTGTGCAAGAGGTTCAGCTGTACCGGCATGTGAAGAAGGGGCCCTCGGAGTAAGCTGTGGATGATGAGAACTTTCAGTTATCCTCTCTTGCAAACGTTGATTCACGCGAATACATATGGCGAAGAGCTACTTGAGATCTGTGGGACATTCATGTGCAGCAAGTTCATCCTTTAAAATCTCTGTAAGGCATTGCCAGAAGGCGACTGCTAACGCCTCATTATTCCATCCGGCCTCGGCGGCAATAGTCCGGAACTCTAAAGTGTATCTGGCCACGGATCGACTTCCATGAGAAATGTGAAAAAGCGAGGCAGTTACCTTGCGACCAGGCTTATCAAAGACTGTGTGGAATTCCCGGGCAAATTGTCCGATATACTGAGTAAGATCAAATCTTCGTTCCCAGGCCAGGGCATCATTGGTGAGTAGAGATATGATGTACGTCATATGAGTAGCACCGTGGATAATACGAGACACATGATACATAAGGATTGGCTCCCTGCAGACGCACTTACAAGAATTCCCTCCTACTTTGTCTGTATGTTCTTCCTACCTACCAATTAGATTGTAAGCTCTTCGGAGCAGGGACTCCTCTTCAGAAATTTTACTTTTATGTCTGAAGCACTTATTCCCATGATCTGTTATTTGTATTATTTGTATTATATGATTGTCACGTGTATTACTACTGTGAAGCGCTATGCACACTAGTGGCACTATATAAATAAAGACATACATAAATACATACAAACATAACGGAGTCCCATAGCCTCTATGCCTCTCCTATTGTGGTAGTGCAGAAGAAGAACGGATCTGTTTGCCTATGCATGGACTACCGCACCCTGAACCACTGCACGATCCCAGACCAGTATACCCTACCATTGATCTAAGAGATCCTCACCGCCTTATCAGGCAGTCAGTGGTTCAGCATGCTGGAGCTTGGTTCTGGATAACACCAGGTGCCCATGAGCCCTGAAGACGAGGAGAAGATAGCGTTTGTCTGTCCCTTTGGGTTGTACCAGTTCACCCGGATGCCCAAAGGCATTTGTGATGAACCTGCAACCTTCCAGAGGTTAATGGAAAAGACCATTGGTGATATGAACCCCCGGGACTGTCTAGTCTATCTGGAAGATATCATAGTGTTCGGAAGAACGTTAGAAGAGCACGAAGAATGCCTTCTGAAGGTCCTGGATCGGTTGGGAAAAGAAGGCCTGAAGTTGTCCTTGGACAAATGTCGCTTCTGCCGCTTTTCGGTCACTTGTGTGGACCACATAGTGTCCACAGAAGGAGTGGCTACCGACCCCGCTAAGGTTGAACTGGCCCAGACCAGATAATGTGATGGAACTACGATCCTTTCTGGGGTTTTGCGGGTACTACCGAAGATTCGTGGATGGGTACTCCAGCAAGGCCAAAGTACTCAACAATCTGTTGAAGTTCTACCCAGAGGAGCCAAGGCAAAAAGCCTCATCCCCGTGAACACCGTTTGGGGACAAATGGATATCTGTCTGTGAGAAGGCATCACAGGGCTCAAGAAAAGCCTTACGTAAGCACCTGTCCTGGTCTATATCGATCCGGAGCAGCAGTACATCCTGCATGTGGATGCCAGTTTCAATGGTCTGGGAGCCATGTTACATCAAACATACCCAGCTGGCCTCTGCCTAGTAGTGTATGTAAGTCACAGTTTGACGCCGAGTGAACAAAACTATCCAGTTCACAAACTGGAATTTCTAGCACTCAAGTGGAAGGCAGTCGATAAGCTACACGATTATCTGTACGGTGTCTCTTTCGAGGTACAGACCGACAACAATCCGTTGACCTACATCCTGACCTCTGCCAAATTGGATGCCACCGGCCACAGGTGGTTGGCTGCCCTATCAAATTATCAGTTTACCCTAAAATACAAGCCGGGGCCCTTGAACAATTGAGCCGATGCTCTGTCCAGAAGGCCTGGAATGAGTGTAACACCAGACGATGGCCGTGGGAAGAAATCACTGAGCCTGGGATTCGGGCAATGTGCTCAACCGCAGCAATAGTGGAGGATAAGATCGCTTTCTCCCCAACTCAGAGTGGAGGACACATAGGGATATCAGTCAAAGGCACTTCCAGCAGCATATTGAAACCCCGAAGGCAAGACCTTGTGGCCAGAGCCATACGTCGATCCATCCAAGAAAACAACCGTTCCTTAGTGAAGCGTGCTCCCACCGGCATGGTTGCCCTCATCATGATGGAATGGGAAAAGTTCTGCATAGACCGTGGCCTTCTCTACCGAGTTGTCCTTTATCACAACCATCCTGAGAGGAAACAACTCTTCCTGCCCAGTAAAATGCAATACGATGTCCTACGACAGGGGGGCGCAAACTTTTTTCCCTGCGCCCCCCTGCCGGCTGTCTCCTCACTCCCGCACCCCCCTCCCAACCCCAACTTACCCGCGCTCCGGCGTAATGACGTCACGTTGCCATAGCAACGTGACGTCACATGACCTCGCAGCGTCATTTTGACGCCGCGTTGCCATGGCGACACAGGGAGGAAGCCGCCGGAGCCATGGTAAGTTAGGTTTACAGAGGCCCTGCAGCTCCCCCGGCACTTAATTTAAGTCCCTTCGGGAAGCGCGCGGGGCCTCTGTAAACCCCGCGCCCCCCGTCGGCAGTGTCGCGCCCCCCCTGGGGGTCGCGCCCCACAGTTTGCGCACCGCTGTCCTACGATATCTGCTTGATGATCACGGACACCTGGGAGTGGACAAAATATTTGAACTAGTAAGAGATAGGTTCTTCTTGCCCAAAATGCGGGAGTGCCATTGCTGGAGATGTCTACAGTGCATACAGAGAAAAACACTGCCTATGCACGCAGCCCCAATGGGTCACTTAAAGAGCTCTGGTCCCATGGACCTAGTCTGCATGGATTTCCTCTGCATTGAGACAGAACGTCCTATCAGGGTATCAGCAACGTCCTGGTAGTAATCGATCTGCACCCGATACGCCCAAGCGTTCCCTACCAAGGACTGTAAAGCTCTCACAGTAGCCAAAGTCCTGTGGGAGAAGTACTTTATCCATTATGGGTTACCTAATTAGATGCACTCTGATCAAGGGAGTGACTTTGAGAGCAAGCTACTGTAATTAAAGAGCTTCTAAACCTGCTCAACATCGAGAAGCCTCACACAGCTCTCTATCACCCTGAAGGAGATGCCCTACCGGAAAGGTACAACCAAACACTATTGGATATGCTAGGCACTCTGAAGGGCTCCGAAAAGGCCGAATGGAGCAAGCATGTCGAGCCATTGGTACATGCTTACAATTGTACCAGGCATGAATACACAGGGTACACACCATATTTCATGATGTTCTGCAGAGAGGCGTGACTGCCTATGGAAATTCATCTCCGAGTATCCACTGACGGAGTACCGAACATGACGCACTACAAGTATGTGAAACGGCTCCAGGATAGCCTCCATAGAGCGTATCAGTTGTCGGGAAAGGCTACCGCCAAATTGAACAGGAATAACAAGTGGAGGTACGACCATAAAGTACGCCATCAGGAAATTTGGCCCGGAGACGCAGTTTTCCTTCGGAATCTAGGGATACCAGGGAAACATAAGTTAGAGGACCGCTTGTCAGAAGCTCCCTTCGAGGTGGAATCGCAGTTGCCGGGCCTCCCTTTATATCACATTCGAGATGCAGACAGAAGGTTAAAGGTCTGGCATCAGAACTACTTCCTACCTATTCCTTAAGTGGGGGAAAGTGAACTCAAACCATCCGCAGTATTGTTGGCAAGTGAACCAGACGAGTCCAACAGCATCCCAGATGCTGCAATGACAAATGACCAGGATCCTTTAGATGGAACCTCTGCCACCACAAACGGAGACTATACACCACCAGAAGAAGTAGTGGGTAATGGGGCCTGCAGGGAATGTAGGTGCTGCACTGAGTGAAGAGCTTAGAATATTCCTAAAGCCTGTCCTGTCTTTCCACTAACACGGCGGAAACTCAGTATCCTGTGAGCCTAGCATGTGAGCAGCACAACAACACAGTGTAACAGTGAAATCTCCCAGACATTGGTAGAAAACCTGTTACATACACAAGCACCTAAACATCCCATTTCAATAAATAAAAGCACTAACGAAACAATCAATTAATTAATTTTAAGCACTATCCAACATAACAAATAATACATTTAAAACATAGCCAACAAATCAATCAATTAATAAAACAACTAGGCAACACATTAATTAAAACCAGTAGCCAACAAAAGAAATTATTTAAAAAAACGATAAACAAATCAGAAACTCAAATAAAAACAAGCCATCCAAATAACAAAAATTTAAGCCAAACAATAGACAGAAATATAAAAAATAACAATCAATAGAAAAAACTCTTTTGCCAAAACATGCATTTACTGTCACTATATTTATCTGTACCCTAAACGGGCACAGATTAATACATTGACAGTCAATGGGCAATAAAAAAAATATAAAACAAAAATACAATCAAAAAAACATTTAAAATAAATTTACATACATTCAATATTTTTCTGACCCTCTGAATCCCGGTAATTCTGAAATCTCTCGTACCGCAACATCATCAAGGTAAATCCAACGCCATCCACCTTGAAGATCCGGAACAGGTAACAAAATTCTTCTTTTTTTTATCTTCTATCACCTACCATCTTTTGTCATTATTTCTTTATTTTCTGTAATCTTCTATCTTCTTTCTTCATCTGTCAATCCAAACCCAAGGTATGTCCAAATTGAAGACGGTGATAGAAGAATTTTGTTACCTGTTCCGATCTTTAAGGTGGATGGCGTTGGATTGACTTTGATCACGTCGCAGTACAAGAGCTTGCAGAAATTTCGGGATTTGAAGGTACAATGCATCTAAAGGTAAGAAAAATATTGAATGTATGTAAATGTATTTTTTCAGGTTTCTTCTTTTTTTCTTTCTATGTTTTTCATTGCCCATTGACGGATAATGTTTTACTCTGTACCGTTTTAGGGTTTTAAATTCATTAATTGTTTTGTTGGCTAGTGTTTAAAATTATTTAATTGATTGGTTGGCTTGTACTTTTAATTATTTAATTGGTTGGCTAGTGCTTTTATTTATTGAATTGGGGTGTTGCGGATATTGTATGGGATTCATGCTGGGGTTAATGGATATCAGCTCTGAAGACTCCCTGCATCAATCCAATGCAGAAAAAAAGCATTTTTTTTTCTAAGTCCCGTCTCACAGCTTCTCAGAAGGTTCATCCTTATACCACCTTCATGCCAACTTTTTCTGGCATGAGGATATGGGGAGAAACTCGCCATTCTAGAGCCACGATAGGCCTCTATAACCTATTCATGGCTACTAGAATTGCACGAGTTTCAGAACCTGCCGGTAAGTGGCTTATCACCGCTCACTCTGATTTTTTTTTGAAGACTCAAAATGTTGGCGATTCAGTCTTTTATCGTCCACTTATCGACGCTTACAGAATCATGGTAGGCATTTTGGCCGATAAGTGCTCGATAAGTGGCTTATGGATACTTACAGCATAGGCTCCATAGACATATTTTTACATTTCTTGATTATTTGTGAATATTATATTGAGTTGCATTATATTGTAATATTCTGGATATTTATTGATTTCAACATACTGTAGTTTGTTAAAATACCATTATATGCTCCGAGTATTAGGCAGGAGGCAGGGTTTAAATTGAAAGGTAGTACCTGAGATATAGATGTCACTGCCAACTGAACAATAGCTACCTGCAGAGCAGACAGGAAGCAGGACCATTAGAAGGAGGTGTGAAATATAGGAACATTTTAGATAGAAATGATACATGAGGGGGCATATGACATAGTGGCAACCCATCAGCCCAGTGTCTACTGCATCCATAGATATAAATATATTTAGTAGTTCTACTCTGGCCATGTTGGTCTGAATACACTTTTAAAAATCAGAGTGCCCATACATTTTTTGTATTCATACTCTGTGCTGTAATGGGTTTGAATGCAGGAACTGAGCTATCTTCACTCTTATTTCCTTCATTTTCAGCCCATAGATAAGAGGATTCAGTAGTGGTGGCACCACAACGAACTGCACTGATATGACTATCCTCAGTTCATATGGTAATGTGGTAGATTTAAACCGTTGGAGGAGTATCTCACAAAGTGCACCCATAGCAAACATGATGAGAGTTATCAGATGAGGAGTGCAGGTCTGCAAGGCTTTGGCTCTGGTGTCTTCTGAGGCTTTGATGCACACTCTCAGAATCTGTATATAAGAGACTAATATCAGCACTGGTATCAACACAAGCAGTATTACAGTGAGGAAGAGGCCATAGATATTGTTCACTGCTGTATTAATGCAGGAGAGTTTTACTATAGACCAGTTGTCACAGTAGATCTTCTCTATGACTGAGCCACACAGAGGAAGCCTAATTGTCAATATAAAGTGTATGGTAAATACTAAAATAGCATACAACCAGGCTGCAGCAACCAGTTTGAAAACTGTGGTTAAGGACATAATGCTGTTATATCTTAGAGGGTTACAGATACATACATAGCGATCAAACGCCATAACTGCTAATATGGTTAGTTCACATACCATATTAGTATGAATGCAAAACACTTGAGTCAAGCAGCCAATGTAAGAAACTGTTTGGATTTCTGAAAGTAGATTGGCAATTAGACTGGGGAAGAAAGCAGTGCTGCCGTAGAGTCCATTTATACACAGCGCACAAATGAAGATATACATCGGCTCTTGCAAACCTCTGTGTAACGCTACTACAGTGATCACTGCACCATTGGAAAGGATAATCATCACATAGCCAACCAAAGCTATGATACTGTACAGATATTTTACTGCTGTCATTTCCCCAAAGCCAATCATTCTGAGCATGGAAGGATGCGGGAACGTGGAATTTTCCATTGTTATTGCTCTCTGGGATTTCGGCTCCTATAAAAGGAAAAGAAAACATGGAAATTAGTCTTTTGGTTCCCACTAAAATCACATAATGTTTAATGTTTCATGTTGCCAATATATCTAAAAACGGGTTTTCTTTGATGGCACTTTAATGCAGTGTATTTTAAAAAGAAAATGAATGACTCTTTTGGAGTATACATGGTGTTATACAGATGTAGCAGACGTTAGTGCTCCGGCTGGGGAGTAGCAGCATGACACACAATGCTCCAGGGCGAGCAGACACTATTATATTTGGATTACGCATGAATGACAGGGGTGTGGTTAATGTGAAATGTCACTCCCTGATGTGCGTCAGTGTGTTCAATAACATCTGCTACACCTGTATCTCTTGGATCTTTCTTGTGAGGTCCATAAATCAGAAACAAATACACATCCCGAAACACATTTTTATTGAAGGAAAGGAAAAATATCAAAAGATACAAAAAATACAAGAAAAACATTAAAATGAGAAACACAATGCATGAGAAACCTCAGTACAGAGTACAGACCGGAAAGGTCGAGACGTTTGCATGGGACCTGCACACGAATAAACCTATAGATGACCCATGGGGAGGTAATACTGCATTGCTCTATATAGAAGTGATGACATTTGAACTATAAGTCTTACATATCTGGGACTTTTTTTAATATTGCAAATCTACAAAGTGATTTGATGCAAGTGGACTATGGGGCTTTTATAGTGTATGCCAAAATGGGGGGAGCTGCCAAAGCACAAGCTAAGTGCTAAAAAAACTAATGGTTTATACCCTCCAACAAATTGTGGCTCAAGACGATAAAAACAGGGATCGCTACATAACCTTTTCCTTATTGCACGCTTCCACGTATAAGGAGGTGGCGAAAATTTGTAAAAATCATAGTTTTCCATAAAATACTGATAAATTTGAACAACTGTTGCCATCTTATCTTCCGTTGGATTAATCGCGGCCCATATCAAATACGCGTAACTTCTGTCGGGTTTTTGGAAAACGGGCTGCACTTGAACGCTCATGGCGGGCGGCGGGTCTCTGCAGAATAGTGTAACTGAAACTGAAACTGGTCTTTGTCTTTCTTTAATATGAAATTCCTAAATTGATACATTTTTGCAACCTCTTCCTTCAGTCTCAAGGCCAAGTCCACGGCCAAGGCACACGGTGGTACAGTATCTTTTTTTCAACGAAAAACACCTGCAAGTCGACACATTACTGAAGCGCATGCGCATCACAATTCATGAATAACTGCCATCTGGCGGACACGCGAATAATTGCAACCTATTAAATCTGAAGCCTTATCAATAAACGCATCAACCGCGCGTCAAGCCGTGGCTGAGAACGCAAAATGAATGCGGCATGCTCCGGGTGCAGTGCGTCGCATTCCAGGAAAAAGCCAGGGAAAACCCGGCGATGTGTTAGACTCAGATGCGCCGCAGCAGTAGCTGTTGTCAGCAGCGATACCGGATATCCGAGCACAACCTCAAGAATATTCAGAACTCTGTTTGCTATGCATGTGTTCTCTATCCACATCTTCCTCTTTTCCACGAGGTAGCTTGATGTTATAGTTCTAAACTAGGAAGTGCGTTTATAATTTTCAGTGCCTTTTTGCACATTATATATATATACATATATATCTATTCCTTTGAGGGGTTGTGTTGTTATAACATCTTTACACCCCCATACCATCATTGGACATAGTCGGTCATGGATTCGGAACTAGAACGAGGTAGCTTGACATTTGCCTTTTTTTTCCACAGACTGATATATTTGGGGTGTTTCCGCTGGACTATGACCTACCCTTGTCTGACCTTGGGACAGGTGACATGTGTAAATAATTATTAAAACTAAAAGGGAACTTCGTTTTTTATTTAAAACCAAAATTGTTCCCAATAAAATTAATTAAGATGAATTAGTTGTTTACCCTGATAGTAGTTTACAGACATACCCCACATTAACGTACGCAATGGGACCGGAGCATGTATGTAAAGCGAAAATGTACTTAAAGTGAAGCACTATCTTTCCCCCACTTATCGATGCATGTACTGTACTGCAATCGTCATATACGTGCATAACTGATGTAAATAACGCATGTGTAACAGGCTCTATAGCCTCCCCGCTTGCGCACAGCTTCTGTACAGGTAAGGAGCCGGTATTGCTGTTCAGGACGTGCTGACAGGCGCATGCGTGAGCTGCCGTTTGTCTATTGAGCGAGATGAACTTACTCGCGAGTGTACTTAAAGTGAGTGTACATAAACCGGGGAATGCCTGTATATTTTTTAATTTTAATGTTGTATTGTATGTCTTTATTTATATAGCGCCATTAATGTACATAGCGCTTCACAGTAGTAATACATGTGGTAATCAAATAAATAACAGAGCATGGGAATAAGTGCTTTAGACATAAAAGTAACATTAAGGAAGAGGAGTCCCTGCCCCGAGGAGCTTAGAGTCTAATTGGTAGGTAGGGAGAACGTACAGAGACAGTAGGAGGGAGTTCTGGTAAGTGCGTCTGCAGGGGGCAAAGCTTTATGTATCATGTGTTCAGAATATCCACAGTGCTATTCATATGCTTCTTTAAGCAAGTATGTCTTAAGGTGGGTCTTAAAGGTGGATAGAGAGGGTGCTAGTCGGGTATTTAGGGGAAGGGCATTCCAGAGGTGTGGGACAGTCAGTGAAAAGGGTTTAAAGCGGGAGAGGGCTTTAGATACAAAGGGGGTAGAAAGAAGACATCCTTGAGAAGAACGCAAACGTCTGGATGGTGCATAACGAGAAATTAGGGCTGAGATGTACAGTAAGGAGGGGCAGAAGAGTGTAAAGCTTTAAAAGTGAGGAAAATAATGGAGTGTGAGATGCGGGATTTGATCGGAAGCCAGGAGAAGGATTTCATGAGGGGAGTTACTGAGACAGATCTAGGAAAGAGTAGAGTGATTCTGGCAGCAGCATTTAGGATAGATTGTAGGGGAGACAGGTGAGAGGCAGGAAGGCCGGACAGCAGGAGGTTACAGTAATCAAGACGGGAGAGAATGAGGGCCTCAGTCAGAGTTTTAGCAGTCGTGCAACAGAGGAAAGGGCGTACCTTTGTTATATTGCGGAGGAAAAAGTGACAGGTTTTAGAAATGTTTTGAATGTGAGAGGCGAATGTGAGAGAGGAGTCGAGTGTGACCCCTAGGCAGCGTGCTTGGGCTACTGGGTGAATGATCATAGTTCCAACAGTAATGTAGAAGGAGGTAGTAGGGCCAGGTTTGGGAGGAAGTATGAGGAGCTCTGTTTTAGCCATGTTGAGTTTAAGGCGGTGGAGGGCCATCCAGGATGATATAGCAGAGAGACATTCAGAAACTTTGGTTTGTACAGCAGATGTAAGGTTGGGTATTGAAAAGTATATTTGTGTGTCGTCAGCTTACAGCCGCGGTCCCTTTTATTCTCCATCTCCGAATTTTTTCGGGGATTTTTTCCGAATGCCACGCACTTCAACGCACTTCACCACGTTCATGCCGGATTCTGACCGCATTCATACCACATTCATGTTGCATTCACACCCGCGGTTGATGCGCGGTTGATGTGTTTATTGATAATGGTTTGGATTTGTTAGGAATGTGAACACACAGCGCCTCAGGCGGAGCTCACGGCTCTCTCCTTACACTGCTCAGACCCTTCCACTACAACCACGCAAGCCCCCTTCAGCTTCATCACTTACCCCTCGGAATGGTGGGACGCTCCACGAGGTTCTTCCTCCACACTCTGCGCCGCAGCCGTCGGCATGGAATCGCCGTCCCGTGCGCACTTGCGCAGCCCACGTTGCTTCCTCTCATGCACACATTGGAGTTACAGTGCACACACAAAAGCCCTTGAACTTATCCTCACTCAGGCTCCGCCCCAAACACCGCATGGTTACAATCTGGCTCTTGCTGAGCGTCCAGGGAAACGTGGTGTGTGTGGTGCTCAAATTTGGGCAGGTATCTTCATAAGACATATAACATATTGAGACCATTTGATATGGTGGTCCGGTGATGATGGAGTGTCCCTCAATTAAACGCAATAAACTGCATAATTACTGTAGGGGAAGTGACTGGTGGAGTCAGTTGAGACAACCACAGGGATGTACACAATAATCACCCAAACAGTAAGGAACAATGTCCATGAGCAGCAGGATTTAAATAAGGCACATTGGCACTTTACCTGCTCCAGGGGGCACTCTCAGGATCTATAGCGTGCAGTCCATCCGTGAGTAGATACAGGAAAGCAGTGGATGTAGATAGAGCACAGCTGTGCTCTATCTACATCCACTGCTTTCTTGCTGAGTGTCACCTGAGCTCTAAGAACAGCATCCAATGCACTGAAGCTCCCTGGGCTCCTCCAGGCACGCCCCCTCTCCTGGTTGGCTGTTCCAGCTTTATATACCCTCTCTGTTCTGTGCTTCCTTGCTCGTCATAGTTTTTGTATGGGTGTTTCACAGTGCTTGTTCTTTGTTTCTCTCGGTTTTGACGCGGCTTGGCAGACTAACCCCTTTGGCTCTCGACTTCGAATTGTTCCTGTTTACGTACCTTCTGGCTTCCTTCGACCATGGCACTCATCTCGATCCCTCCATACGTCTCTGTGACAGAGTGAAGTCAACTCCTATCAGTTACGCCTGGGAGACATATGTCTGAGTGCTTCATCCAGCACTCATAAGGGTTAACTCAGGGGGAAGTCAGGAAGTAACCTGACACCTGAGAGCCAGAAAGGTAGAAAAGGATCTTGTTACTAGCAGTAGCTGTCTCTCTCAGACAAGAGCACATGGATACATCTATCTGCTGCTAGCCAGAAGGATACAACACACTACTTACTGCAGCCAAGTAAGATTTGTTTCATTTGGTTTCATGACTGCTTAAAAGACTATGCAGGTTTGGTTATGGTTTAGCCAGCCAGCCTGCTAGATAGGTCTGCTGTGTTAGTCAGTTTTTCTCCCATCATGGAGCAGAATTTATTTTGTTAAAGGAACAGTGTACCTGCATGTATGTTGCTGGGGAGAAATAAAGCCACTGAACGTTTTCATTTATCCTGAAACTGCACGTGTGGACTGTTCCCTGACCTCGGCTACAGGCCGTCCTGCCACAGTCTCCTACCCCTGATCTCGGCAATGGCAATGACCATTCTTCTGGGAAAACAATATCGGCAAGTATTCTCGCAATACACCCCATCTGGCCTGGCACCATCTAATACCACAACCCGGACACGTCCCTCGCTCTGTCGGTGTGTGTATTCATACCTGCCACCTCAGTTCTAGGGATAGGTCTGGTCTGCGGGCTACTCCAGCGTAACATTATGACGAGCCCACAAGACGCAGACCAGGCCGAACTGAGGCAAGCAATCTCTACGCTGATACAGCAAAACCAGGCCATGGCCGATCAGATTGTGGCCCTAACACACCAAATGGCTAAACTTTCAGCTCTGGTACCGGAAGCACCTGTTCCTCTTTCTCCTCCACAGGCTGCAGAACCAGTCAGACCTAGCAGTCAGGACGTGAAGATACCGTCTCCCAATCCGTACGCTGGCAACCCGCAGGAGTGCAGAGGTTTCCTTAACCAGTGCGAGGTTCAATTTGAAATGGCACCCCTTCACTATGACACCGAGCCGGAAGAAGGTAGCCTACGTGTACAACCTACTGACGGGCAGCGCGCTGGCATGGGCCTCGCCAGTCTGGGAGTTGGGCCCAGACCTGACACAAGACTACCTAGCCTTCAAGGGTAAGTTCCGACAAGTCTTTGATTCCCCTGCACGCCGGGAGATGGCATCTGTTTCCCTCCTCCAGATAACTCAGGGGCGAAGATCGGTAACACAGTATGCAGTGGAATGTCGCACGCTTGCCGCCGAGACGAACTGGGGACAAGAGCCGCTCATCTCCGTCTTCTGGCAAGGTCTCTCGGAGTCCATCAAGGATGAGCTTGCTCAGCAACCCAGCCAGACCAATTGGAGGCGCTCACCGACTTGGCCGTAAGCATTGATCAACGCATCCAGGTACGACGCTCGTAGCGTCAGCATGCCCGGCCACTAACCTTCCAAGCACCATTTCCCAACTCTCCTCTGGTTTCTAGACCGCCTCCTTCGCAGCAGCTGGCACTGGAGCCTCCCGAGCCAATGCAATTAGGGGTGCAACAGATCCGGAATCCACTACGACAACACCGCTACGCCGGCGGACTCTGTTTCTACTGTGGATCCCCTGAACATCTGGTCCGTGCATGCCCTTTGCATCCGGGAAATGGGAACACTCAGTGAGTATGGAGGGGCTCTCACTGGGTGTTATCTCTTCTCGTCCCCTCCCCAAGGAGGCACTGCCTAAGAAACTTACGATTCCTATCTCTCTCGCAGGCGCTGAGTTTCGCACATCTACTGCTGCCTTTATCGACTCTGGTGCTGGAGGAAACTTTGTAGACCTTGATTTTGCCAAACAGAACCGGATACCTTTGGTGAAGAAGGCCCAACCTATTGCCTTGGTTGGGATTGACTGTCGTTTGCTGTCTCCAGCCTTAATCTGGCTACACACCGTACCTCTCCTCCTATCTACCTACTCCCACAGCGAGACCCTGGTCCTTGATGCCATCCAGGCCCCAGGTACGCCAGTAACCCTCGGCCTACCTTGGTTGCAGAAGAACAACCCTCCAATTGACTGGGTATCACCTACCCCCATCACCTGGAAACCGAGGTCAGGGAAGTCTCCCAAACTCTTGGCTAATACAATGACTCAGGACTCCATTCTTCCCCCGGTGTATCACCCTTTCCGCGAGGTCTTTAACAAGGTCCGCTCAGAACAATTGCCTCCTCATTGGTCCTACGATTGCCCCATCGATTTGGTCCCAGGAAACACCTTGCCCAAGTCCAAGACTTACCCATTGTCGATACCTGAGTCTCAAGCCATGGAGGACTACATCCTCCAGTTCCCCGGCGGGAGCAGGGTTCTTCTTCGTGAAGAAAAAGGATGGTACTCTGAGGCCATGTATTGATTACCGGGGCTTGAACGGTATCACCATCAAGAACCGCTATCCTCTCCCCTTGATCACGGAACTCTTCGATAAACTGCGTGGGGCTAAGATATTTTCCAAATTGGATCTCCGTGGGGCTTACAACTTGGTCCGCATCAGGCAGGGCGACGAGTGGAAGACGGCCTTCAACACCCACTGTGAGCATTACGAGTACCTCGTCATGCCTTTTGGTTTATGTAACGCCCCGGCTGTCTTTCAGGACTTTATTAATGACGTATTTCGGGAGGTGCTCAACATCTTTGTTATTGTCTATTTAGATGACATTTTGACCTTCTCCAAAAATCTCCAGGATCACATTCGTCACACCTCGTACGTCCTCTCACGTCTCCTTAAACTTCACCTGTACGCCAAACTAGAGAAGTGTACCTTCCATCAACGCTCTACCCAATTTCTGGGCTACATTATTTCGGACGAAGGCTTTTTGATGGATCCAGGTAACCTCCAGGCAGTTACGGAATGGCCCAGACCAGAGACTCTCAAGGCTATCCAGCGCTTTTTAGGATTTGCAAACTACTATCGGAAGTTCATTCGCAATTTCTTCACTCTAGTGGCCCCCATCACGGCTTTGACTAGGAAAGGGGCTGACCCTTCTGCCTGGTCCGCCGAAGCTATCTCCGCCTTCCAGGCCCTTAAAGAGGCATTCGTCACGGCACCGATCCTGCACCACCCCAACAAGGATCTTCCCTTTATCATATAAGTTGACGCATCGGACTGCCGTGCAGGGGCTGTAGTAACACAGAGGGACTCGCCCCAGGATAAACTTCACCCTTGTGCGTATTTCTCCAAGAAATTTTCCGCCGCTGAGAGGAATTACGATGTCGGCAACAGAGAGTTATTGGCCATTAAAATGGCATTACAAAAGTGGAGACATCTGTTGGAAGGGTCAAGGGAGCATTTTATATTTTAACGGACCACAAAAATTTACTTTATATCAAAGGAGCACGTCGCCTCGGTCCTCGACAAGCTCGCTGGGCACTCTTTTTTTCTCTCTTCAACTATCACCTATCCTATATCCCGGGAACAAAGAACGTGAAGGCAGATGAGTTGTCCAGACCATACTCCTCGGAAGACAGGCCTGAGGCAACTTTGGAACCTATCCTACCACACGAAAGAATTTTGGCTACTTCCACCTTCAAATCGCTAGACAAGATCAAAAGGGACCAGCAACAGATCCCTTCAAACACGGCGATCCCCTCTAACAGGCTCTTTGTCTTGCCCAGATTCATTCCAGAGGTCCTAGATTGTGGACGCTCTTCTAAACCCACAGGTCACCCGGGCTTCAGAAGGACGTTAGACTTAATTCGTCTGAACTTTTTGTGGCCCAGTATGTCTAAAGACATTGCGGAATACACTCGCGCTTTTCCTGTATGCGCCCAGAACAAGACACTTCCACAGAGACCTCAGGGACTTCTCCTCCCATTGCCAGTGCCTGCTCGTCCATGGTCCCATATCTCCATGGATTTCATAGTCGACCTCCCTAGGTCTAGGGGCTTCAACACCATTTTAGTTGTCGTAGACAGGTTTTCGAAGATGGCCCACTTCATCCCCCTCAAGAGACTGCCCTCCTCTCCCGCCCTAGCAGACATTTTCTCCGGGCATATCTTTAGGATCCATGGCATTCCGTCTTCCATTGTCTCTGACAGAGATCCCAGTTCGTCTCCAAGTTCTGGAGGACCATCACTAAAAGACTGGGAATTGTCTCTTCCTTCTCCTCTGCATACCACCCCCAGTCCAATGGACAGACAAAGAGAACTAACCAGTCGCTGGAGAAATACCTCAGATGTTTCATCTCCGATTCCCAGGACGATTGGTCCCAACTCCTCCCGTGGGCAGAGTACGTGGTCAATTCGGCCCGAAGTTAATCCACCGAGAATCTCCATTTTTTGTCAATTATGGGTTTCACCCTCCCTGCCTACCCATTTCCATTCTGGCTTCTGGGATACCGGCGGTAGACGAACGGATTTCCACTCTCCAAGACATTTGGTCCAAGGTACAAAAGTCTCTCCACAAGGCTGCTGATACTGCTAGACTTCAGGCCAATCGCCACCGTCGGCCGGCACCCAACTACAAGCCAGGGGATTTAGTATGGCTCTCGTCAAGAAACATCCGCTTGAGAGTCCCTTCCCCTAAACTGGCTCCTAGGTTTTTGGGACCCTTTCCCGTCGTGGAGCAGATTAACCCAGTGGCGTTTCGCCTTAAACTACCACCCTCCATGAGGATCCCAGATGTTTTTCATGCCTCGCTATTAAAACCCTACATTGCCAATCGTTTCTTTCCTAAACAGACCAGCAAGCCAGATCCAGTCACGGTACTCAATAACGAGGAATATGAGGTACAATCCTTACTGGACTCCCGCATTTCCAGGGGGAAGCTACAGTTTTTGGTCCACTGGAGGGGTTACGGACCCGAGGAGAGGTCTTGGGTTCCGCTAAAAGACATCCATGCGCCCAGCCTCCTGAAGACTTTTATGAGGAAATTTCCGGACAAGCCGTTCTTGGATCGTCCTGAGGCCGATCCTGAAGAGGGGGGTACTGTTAGGAATGTGAGCACACAGCGCCTCAGGCGTAGCTCACGGCTCTCTCCTTACACTGCTCAGACCCTTCCACTACAACCACGCAAGCCCCCTTCAGCTTCATCACTTACCCCTCGGAATGGTGGGACGCTCCACGAGGTTCTTCCTCCACACTCTGCGCCGCAGCCGTCGGCGTGGAATCGCCATCCCACGCGCACTTGCGCACCCCACGTTGCTTCCTCTCATGCACACGTTGGACTTACAGTGCACACACAAAAGCCCTTGAACTTATCCCCACTCAGGCTTCGCCCCCAAACACCGTATGGTTACAATCTGGCTCTTGCTGAGTGTCACCTGAGCTCTAAGAAAAGCATCCAATGCACTGAAGCTCCCTGGGCTCCTCCAGGCACGCCCCTTCTCCTGGTTGGCTGTTCCAGCTTTTTATACCCTCTCTGTTCTGTGCTTCCTCGCTCGTCATAGTTTTTGTATGGGTGTTTCACAGTGCTTGTTCTTTGTTTCTCTCGGTTTTGACGCGGCTTGGCAGACTACCCCCTTTGGCTCTCGACTTCAGATTGTTCCTGTTTACGTACCTTCTGGCTCCCTTCGACCACAGCACTCATCTCGATCCCTCCATACGTCTCCTACCCCTGATCTCGGCAACGGCAACTACCATTCTTCTGGGAAAACGGTATCGGCAAAAATTCTCGCAATACACCCCATCTGGCCTGGCACCATCTAATTCCACAACCCGGACACGTCCCTCGCTCTGTCGGTGTGTGTATTCATACCTGCCACCTCAGTTCTAGGGACGGTCTGGTCTGCGGGCTACTCCGGCGTAACAGGATTTAATTGGTTGCATATGGGACTGGCAGTTGCTTGGCGCCAGCTGATTGGCAAAGTCTATGGTGAGTAATGTTGCCGTATTTTATTCTGTTTTTGAAATATCAATATCAATGCACAGTCAAGCGATTCTCCTGGAAGCAATATCATAGGCGGAGCAGCTTCTACAGTAGATACTGAACAATTGGTGGAACCCTAGGCGCATGCGCATTGGAACCTTCTTGAAACGCATATGTGTGTCATCACATCAACAGTAGGCGCATACGCATGTGAACAGGAGATGCCCCCCGAGAAAATTATTGGTGGGACTGACTGTGGGAACTTCTTTAGGGGATTGACTGATCATTACAGTAAAACTTTTACTTTTTTTTTTTCCTCAGAAAAGAAAACTTTGTCATCTCATGTGGAAAACGACAAATGGAGGAATTTCAATGGATAATATCGCTTTGTGTTACAATGCCTGCACATTGCTGATTCTGATTTAAAAAAACACATACCGGAGTCAACAGTTTAGTTGCCGTTGTTATTGATTAGGATAGATTACTGTAACTGAGAGCTTCATAGAAAACTTGAAACAATATGCTGTTGTTTTCAGACCGTATACAATACTTTTTTATATATACAGTACTGTATAATAAACCCGAAAAATAAACGTATGCATTTATTCTACATGTATTCCAGTACATATGTGTATTCTATACCCGTACAGCATGTATTGTTTTAATACTCTTGTGATGTACTGTACAGTGCTGAGCATGCCTACAGTATACTGGACAGTATGCCTGGACAGTACTGTACAGTATGTTCTAGAAACACTGTATTTTGTTACAGTATAAAAGGAGACAATGGAACAATTTAAAACAAATCAACATTTTCTTTTATTGGTGGAGTAAGTAGTGTACAAAAACATTTATTTACAAATACAATTTAAAAACATTTTAAGTGTACAGCACTTCAAAATATTAACAGGTGTATGGTTTATTGCTAGTGAAAACATTTATGTACAGAAAGTCAAAACATTTACAGTAGCATGGTGTACAGAACAGTCAGTTAGGCCTGCACAACTCCAGCCCTCGAGGGTCGCAAACAGCCCCGGTTTTAAGGATAACCTTGAAAATTGGGACTGTTTGCGGCCCTCAGGGACTGGAATTGTACAGTAAGTAAAAACATTTCTTTATTAATACAAGTTAAAACACGCAACATCTCCTTTATTAAAGTACAGGAAGTCAAAACATGTAAAGCACAACAGTATGGTGAAGATGGGCTGTAGATTTCCGGGAGAGCGGCGGCAGCGTCGTGGACAAGTAGTGGAGAAGATGGGATGTAGGTTTCCGGGAGTGCGGCGGCAGAGTCGTCGAAGCGTAGTCGAGGAATTGGCCTGCGGGTTCGATGGGTTGGCTGACATTTCTTTTGCCTTGAGTGTACATCACCGAATTTCTTCATGACATAATAAGGCTTACATGTATTAAAACCCTTAGCCTTTGGGGTTAGCAGAAGGTTTTCTTTATTAGCATTAGCCTGTCGCTTTGAGAATAGTAGTAACAGGCGGTTCACTGCAATCGCAGGGGCATAAAAATAGAAGTCCTCATGCAATGATTAAAAGGTTGTTTATTAGGTGCATTGGCACAAAATATTCCGCTACATAGAAACTCTGACACGTTTCGTCCGCAGGTAGGGACTTTGTCAAAGGCATAATGAGTTTTTGGAACGATGCAAAAAATATATTGACCATATTGCGACTGTGTTGCCCTTTGTGATCGCGCGTAATGGGCAAGCATCAGGGAGGTAGTATGGTATAGTACTGTACTGTAGTATTGTAAGTACAGTATGATACAGGTAAGTATAGCACAGATTTTTTTTCCCTGAGAGCAGCACTAGCCATCTGGTTACAAAGTATTTAACAGTAGTCACAGTATACAGTAGTTCCAGTATATAATTTTTTGACAGTACTAACTGCATACTGTAGTCCAATATGGAGTAGCTATACAGTACACAATGTCATCATATGCACCTAACTGCTCAATTGAGAAAATGGAGCAAGCGAGAGAATACAAGACGTTCAAGGAGTTTAGAGGCAAAAAGCAGGAGGGAGACAGGTCGATAGTTAGAAAGACAGGTAGGGTCAAGATTGCTGTTTTTGAGTAATGGTATGACTGTTGCATGTTTGAAGGAGAATGGAAAGGTTCCAGAGCAGAGGGAGGAGTTAAAAATGTGTGTGAGCATAGGGATTATAGAAGGAGCAAGAGTTTTAGGAGATGGGAGGGAATGGGGGCAAGAGGGCAAGAGGTAGAGGGAGAAGAGGCGATCAACAGTGACACATCCTCCTCTGAGATAGTGGAAAAAGAGTCAAGGAATGCAGGAAGAGAGTTAGGAAGAGGTGTAGGATGGTTAGGAAGAAACAGAGGGGATGTTCTGACGTATGGATTATACCTTTTCCTTAAAATAGTCAGCAAAATTCTGAGCGGAGATGGAGGAAGGAGAGGCAGCTGAGGGTGGTTTGAGTAGAGTATCAAAGATAGAGAACAGTCGGTGTGGGTTAGACTTGTGCATGTTGATTAGTGAAGAAAAGTAGGCTTGTTTAGCTTGCAAGAGGGCAGAGTTGAAACAGGATAGCATAAATTTGTAGTGAAGGAAGTCTGTGAGAGTATGAGATTTCCTCCAGAGGCGTTCAGAGGAACGAGTGGAGGAACACAGCATGCACATGTGGGAATTTTGCCAGGGTCTAGGGTTAGAAGGGCGAGCACGGCAGAGAGAAAGCGTGGCATGTAGATCAAAAGAGGTGGACAACGCAGAGTTTTAGTTCCTGACCAGGTTGTCAGGGTCTGTAGCAGAGCTGAGAGAGGGGAGCGTAAAGGGGACGCAAAGTCAGGTAAGTGAATAGAGCGCAGGTTTCTGCAGAACCGGGGGGGTAGATGGAGGTGGAGAAGGGGAGAAGAGATAGAGAGAATGAGATGAGGTGATGGTCAGAGAGAGGAAAAGGGGAAATTGAGAAATCAGAGAGAGAGAAGTTTTTAGTGAAAACCAGGTCTAAGTAGTGGCCATCCTTGTGGGTGCTTGGTACAGTCCACTGTTGAAGGCCAAAAGAAGAGGTTAGAGAAAGAAAGCGGGAAGCCCAAGGGAGAGAGGGGTCATCAATGTGGCAATTGAAGTCCCCAACGAGAGGAACAGGGGAGTCTGAGGAGAGAAAAAAGAGAACCAGGATTCAATGTGAGAGAGAAGGCAGAAGGCGGATGAGTAGAGGTAGGTGGGCGATAGATGACCGCCACATGGACAGGGAGAGGAGAGACGATCTGGACAGTGTGAGCCTCAAAGGAGGGAAAAGCAAGAGATGGAGGAATAGGAAGGGTTCGGTAACAGCAGAGAGAGGAGAGCAGGAGCCCCACGTCTCCACCCCTGCCATCAGGGCGTGGAGTGTGGGAGAAGGAAAGGCCACCATAAGAGAGGGCAGCTTCCAGAGCAGAGTCAGACTGAGTAAGCCAGGTCTCAGTTATAGCAAATAGGAGCAGACAGTGAGAGAGAAAATTTCATGTACAGAGAGGAACTAGTTAGAAAGGGAGCGAGCATTCCAAAGGGCACAGGAGAAAGGGAGAGAGGAGGGAGGTTGGAGGGGTTGACACCAGAGGGAGTAGAGGTTGCAATTGGCAGATGAGGACGAGCACTTGCAGGAATAAGGCAGAGACCAGGATTGGGAGAGATATCCCCAGAAGCAAGGAGGAGAATCATGGATAGAAAGAGAATGTGTGAGGATGATTTGTATGGATGTGCTTTATTTCTGGGGATATAGCTGTGTGGTGTCAGAAGGAGCAGGTAAGAAAGGAGTTCATGTGAACAGAGAAGTGATGAAGGAAGGAGAGATGGAGATATATGAATAGAGTTAGAGACATACTGAGGCTGGTAAAAAGAAGTGCATAATTTGAGAAGAAGTAAAGTCACAGCAAATATAAATGGTAAAGGTAGCATCACAGCAGTAATGATGCAGTCTGGTATAGATGATATCCTCCTTTCCAGCATAGTTCAAATGCAGGAATCAGGGCCAGTTGGGGGTGTCCACTTCTTCACTTCTTTTGAACTTCCTTTTAAACTTCAGTTGTACAGTAGTCCTGCCACTTATAAAGGGCCACTTGTACATGAGCTGCAGGCAGCATTAGGCTGTTCTATCTGGGTTTATATGGGCCTAAGATTGTTGCAGTTGCATACAGTATACTAACATACACACAGCAAAGAGTTGAAGCAGACAGGATTCAGATATGGGAAATTACCTAAGATTGTTTCAGTTGCATATACTAACATACACACAGCAAAGAGTTGAGGCAGACAGGATTCAGATATGGGATATTACCTGAGGAGAGAAGATGATTTTGTTAGGGTAAGGGGTCCTTCCTTTGAAACTTCAATTGTTCAGTAGTCCTGTCACTTATAATGGGCCACTTGGACTTCGGCTGCAGGCCTTGGAATGTTTGTAAAGTTCTCAAAAATCCTCATCTTACGGTTACATAGTTAGATAGCAGATGAGGTTGAAAAAAAGACTTCCGTCCATCAAGTTCATCCTACTGTATAAGGTTGCTCTTTTCTGATGTACTGTAAGTCACATGTACAGTATACTGAATATTATAAACAACAACTAGACCTAGAAGTACTAGTTTGCCCCCTGCACTATTCTTTGCTTATATGACGTCCAGTAGCTGTGTGGCTTTACTCATCCTTACAAGCTCAAGTACATTGATCTGTAAAATGGGATTTGAAGCTTCAATGTCACTTGGCAAAATATTAAATTATTAAATTATTCACATATTAAAGCTTTACACTCTTCTGCCCCTCCTCACATCTCAGCCCTAATTTCTCGCTTTGCACCATCCCGACTCTTGCATTCTTCTCAAGGGGGTACCCTTTGTATATAAAGCCCTATCCCACATTAGACCTTTCACACTGACTGCCCCACACCTCTGGAATACCCTTCCCCTCAATACCCGACTAGCACCCTCTCTATCCACCTTTAAGACCCACCTTAAAGTTGCAGTTCAGTCTTTTTTTTTTAATTAATTTTTTACTTCAATAGTTTCATGTGGGCAATCTCTAATTACCTACAGAACTGTATAGCTGCCAGTCAATTCGTTCTCCATGTATTGATCAGCAAAATTTGGCAAGATCTTTGGCATATGTTTTTCTTCTGCTTCTGTCACTCAGTGGAAGCTCATGAATATTCATGAGCACTCCTGCACTGACATGTGCAAGAGGGAGGGAAGGGCTGACAAAAGGGGTGTGCCAGGGCTTGTGACAGGACATGAAAGGGGAGTGCCTTAGCAAATGGTTGTTAAAATAGAAGACAAGAAAATTGGTCTTTCAAAGTTGTTTTTTTAAAAACAGAAAATGCTAAAAGTATTTTTTCTTACTTCAGAAGTGATTTATTAAATAAAACACACATGCAGGATATTGACTGAACTTCAGATTTAAGACACACTTGCTTAAAGAAACATATGAATATCACTGTGGATAATCCTGGACACATGATACATAAAGCTTGGCCTCCTGCAGACGCACATACTAGAATTCTCTCCTACTGTCTCTATACGTTCCCCTACTTACCAATTAGATTGTAAGCTCCTCGGAGCAGGGACTTCTCTTCCATAATGTTACTCTTATGTCTGAAGCACTTATTCCCATGACCGGTTATTTATATTATTTGCTCTTTATATGATTACAACATGTATTACTACTGTGAAGCGCTATGTACATTTATGGTGCCATATAAATAAAGACATTAAATACAATACAATATTAGACTTGCAACAAAGTGAAAGAACTTAACTATGTGACAATTTCTGTACCATCTCTAACTGTTGTTTCATATTATTAAATCAACGAATAAGCAGTATTGAAGTGACCAGGGCAGAGCTATAATAAAGTGCTGTATGTGGCCAGGGTGACAGCACAAGGTAGAAAGTTACAAAAAACACTCCAGAAAACATGATTACTGTAACATCCACTAGTGCCCAGCATGTCAGACTTTGGGGAGGATGAAGGGAGACAATGGTCATAATCAAATCTGGCACTCTAGTATAAAGGTTTTTAATGTATCAACATTTTAATCCCAATTAGAGACCTTTACCTTTTATTACCTTAGGGTTCAAGATGAAAAAAGCAAAGTACAGGCAATTTGTACAACACAGTTAAACCTATCACATGATCACTGTTTAAATTAAAACACCCTTTTCATTGCAAGAAGCATGCAATACACACACACACCTACCAACTAATTTCAGGTCAACAATGTGATGTGATCTAGTCCTGGCTTTGTGATCCCATATAAACCTTGCTCTTGTGGAGTACAGTAGGTACTTTAGTACCAGAGAGTAACAAACGGGAGTCAAATAACAGAAAACTAGTTGCTGCTGTTTTTGGAGCTCTATCGTAACTGTGAGTATACTGCAGAGCAATGTCAAACTCGACAAAAAAAAACCCTGACCCAGAGAGCTCACGCTCTAAGTGGCCCAGATGTAGCAAGACTTACAATACTGTGCTTGGTGCCATGGATGAACAAACAGAAGTCTGCAGTGTCGGGGACATCAATAGGGCTGTTTGGGTCTGAATGGGAACCCTTGCAGCGTTAATTCTTTGGTGCCCCTTTTATAGTGACAGTAGGAGAAAGTGTATATGCTGGGCCTGTGAATGAGGGTTCAGTAAGTGCCTCTGAGTGTGGGGGACAGAACACATAAAACCAGACTATTAAAATGCTTCATGCAGATACATTTTGGTCCACCAATGATGGATTTTTAACATGATTGTGTCCCTTTGGCTGCTACTGGATGTGTGCTGTTCTGAGTTGACCGAGTATATAATTGGTGTGTATTATTTCATGTGAGTGTATATGTGTATATGTGTATACATTGGATAAAGTTTGTTTAAAGTGGTGATTGTGCTGTGTCTGGGAAAGCTGTTACCATGTTTTTGAAAGATATATGCAATAGTTTTGCTTAGAAAGCAGATAGGGAGAAGGGCTCCCTGCAATAAATTAATCTTTCTTTAAGTAGAAAAAAGAAAGTGGACCAATTACCCTGTCAATAAAAAACGTAATGAAACTCTGGGACTGTAAATTAAAAAATGGTGGTACTTTGTGGTGAATATTAGATGTCTCCCTCCTATCCCTGTCAGTTCCTGGTGTAACAGTAACAGTTAAACAACAAGCCATGATTTTATCATTTGCAGCACAGTCTATTTATAACAGCTTTTCTTCTGCATCAGATGCCAGGTTTCTGCTGCCTAGAGATCTGTGAATCTTCCCCATTCCTTCAGAGAATCAGACATTATTGACAGGGGGATATACTGTAGTACTGTAGGTTGAGACTTGGCAATTCTTTGCAAATTAGCATATTAAACTAAATGAGAGTGCATGTTGATTTATTGCTGTTAAATCGCTTGCAAACTCTTACCTTTATCTTTAACTGTTCCTGTAATATCTTTATATTTAATGTACAGAATATCCCTGTTATACCTAATATTATGCAATGCCTTTATATATAATGTATACCCCTGTTTACCTAATGTAACCATGTATTTGTAACCATGTATCTGTCATCATAACTGTGCCCAGGACATACTAACAACGAGAGATAACTCTCAATGTATTACTTCCTAGTAAAACATTTTATAAATAAAATAAAATAAATGACTCAGCTCCAGCTTTTCTCGCTACTTAAATAGCGCATGGTTTGCGACCTCATTGAAACGTTCTCTAGTATTATCATCAAAACGACTATAAGGAGAAACATCTCAGCATTTTGTTCTTAACATAACATCCAAGTACTGATACAGATACCAATATGATACAATAGGAAACATTGTAACTTTGTCATGTTTTTGTATCAAATTGATTTGAAAAGAATATTGCCAACAAGTGACCTGTTTCTTCTATTAAAGACACTACATCCCAAACATACTGTATCAATCTAATTTTTGTTCTACTAAGAACTGCACCTTTAAAGCCCCAGTCTTACTTACAGAAGCAATATATATAGGACTTGCAATTACTGTAGATAGTTTGAGGCCCCACTGACAGTAAAGTATAAAGTTAAAGTATGCTCACTTACTGATACTGCAAATGCTCACTTCAGAATAACAAGTGCAGAGTAGTCCAGCTGTTCTCCTTGTAATATATTTCTATTATGGGGTTTTATACCATTACAGCCATATCCCTACTGCTGTATTGTGTGGGCCAATCAGAACTTGTTAATAAATTGAATTTTAATGATTTCTGTTTATCTTAAAAAAGTGCCCTCTTTTGGGAATCAGGTACAGTGGGAATAAGAATCTCTGTACAGAGCAGAAGTAGCAGAATCTGTGGAAATAAAATGAGAATTAAGTGCTACATGTTATCTTTGGTTACCTTGTGCAGCCCTGAGTAATCAGATATTTATTTTGACACCCGTGCCAGGCTTTTTGTGGGTATCGGGGGTGGGAAAAGGGGGTATTTGGCCCTTGGTGGGTGTGTGCCCCCACATACTGTAAAACCATGATTTAATTTTTTACACACACAATTAATACCCCAGGCAGTGCGGGTCCCCGGTTGTCCCGATGGGTGTCCACAGGTCCTACAGTGCACAACGGGTGTCTAGGGGCCTTCGGGTGATCTCCGCTAGGCTCCATTGGCCTCCAGGTGGTGCCCGGGGGTCCACAATGCATAGTGGTACATCATACCCATATAATATAGGTCTGACATGCCACTATAGCACTCAATGGGCACCTAATCAAAATACATTAATACACAAAAGACACAATAATAAAACATACAAAAACAACTAAACACCCCAATTCAATACATTAAAACAATAGCCAACAAATGCAATTAATACAAGCACTAACCAACACAACAAAAAATTAATTCAACCATTTACCAACAAAGCAATTAATTAATAAAACAACTCGGCTAACCAACGAGGAATTAATTCAACCATTAACCAAAAAAGCAATTAATTAATAAAACAACCTGGCACCACAACCATTAAAATCATTACCCAACACAAGACATCATTAATAAAAAAAGAAAATCAATCGCCAAATTTTTTTAAATTAATGCAGCAAAATGACAAACAATTACATCCACATAATAAACACCCATAGAAAAAATCACACGCAATACAAAGCAAGCAGTTCAAAACAAATTATTGACCTAATAATGTATTGACCTGTACCCTAAAGTGGTACAGATTAATACATAATCAGTCAATGTGCAATGAAAAAATGACCAAATAAAAAATTACATCGAAAAAAACTGTAAAAAAAATACATTTACATACATTCAATATTTTACTTACCTTTAGAAGCGTTGGCCCTCCGACTCTTGGGGAATCAGGAAGCTCACATACCGCGAAGGCCTGAAACTGCATCCGATGCCACCTGCCATGAAGATCCGGATCAGATACCCCAATTCATCTTTCTTTTCAATCCGCTTCTTCTATCTTCTTCTGTAATTATTTCTTCATTTTCTATATCTTCTTTCTTCAACTGTCAATCCAAAAACCCAATGGTAGATCCTAACACAATGTTATCTCGTCGGCTTCTTGGGCTCAAATGAGGCGTCACGGCTTTAATATGGCCGTTGACACCACATTTGGGCGGTACATGGTTCAACAACCATCTGATTGACTGTTAAAACCATGTGCCCTTTTTTTTTTTAAATTACGTAATTTAAGAGGAATGATGCCAGCCAATCAGAAAGGAGGTGCGTCATTTCCCTATAACATGATGTCACAAAATCCAAGATGGCCGGCGTCACATGATATTTCAGCCAACCAGATCGTGGGAACTAATTCCAGGGTACACTGTGGGGCCTGCAGACACCTATGAGGACGACAGGGGACCCCGGCCTGGGGTATTAATCCTGTGTATAAAATAATAAATCCTGGTTTTATGGGGGCACAGGGGAGGGTGTTGTACTGGTGCTTACTAAATATTTTTACATTTAAATTGTAGTCCTGGTGTAGATGAGCAGGGGGTCTCCAGAGCTGAATCGCGTTGGTTTCATGTCCGGGGACCCCCTGCTTCCTGAGATACAGGCCCCGTTATGGGGTGCCGGTATCCCTCTGTTTGTTTACAATCCACTTGGATTTTAACATGGCGGTGATACCGGCACCCCATACCAGGGCCTGTATCTTGGGAAGTAGGGGTCCCCGATGCTGAAATCAACTTTGTTCAGCTCAGGAGACCCCCTGCTCACGCACACTATGAATAAAAATAAAATGTAAGCAGCTTCATTACCTTAGCAGCTATCCACTAAGGTAATGATTTTTTATTTGGGGAGTGGGAGTGTTTGATCCTAGTGTGAGGAGCATGGCGTCTCCTGAGTTGAACAAAGTTGTTCTCATCCTCGGGGACCCATACTTCCCGAGATACAGGCCCCATTATGGGGTGCCTGTATCCCTCTGCTTTGTTTACATCCAAAGGTCACGTGACCCACAGGATTATAACATGGTGGGGATACCGGCACCCCATAACAGGGCCTGTATCTCAGCACGTAGGGGTCCCCGGAACTGAAATCAATGCAGTTCAGCTCCGGAGATCCCCTGCTACATTACTGTAATGTTAGAATTTTAATGAAACGCATGTGAGAGGTGCGCAGTTAGAGTGACTGATTCATCAGCCTATCTCTTTCCGCGCGTCTTTTACAGAAAGGCAGACTCCGGTAGGACTCACATATCAGGGACCCCTGCATTAATCCGATGGGCCATTAGTCTGCTGCGGCAAATCTTGTGAGGATCACGGGCATATCTCGAAATTCCATTTAGAGATTTGTTAGAATAACGGCCGCTGCATCTGTAGTTTATTGATATTATGGGGGCAATGTGCAGGGAGCGCTCCGTTGCTCCGGAGGCTCCGTGACGCACCCGGCTATCGGAAGCTACCATGTTGGGAATGGCGCCGGCGCAGGAATTCCATTATGCATGTTCAGACTGGGTCAGGTTGCGGCGACCATTAGGAGCAGCGCACGCATGCACAATGAGCAGGAACAGCAGTGGCCATTACCAGTAAGCCCCGCAGGGGAACTACCAGCAGGCCCCGGAGCAGTGGATTACCAGCAGTACTACAGCCAATAGGGCTCCTGTAGGTAAAAAATAGGTGTAAAATCAGCGCTTATGCAAACAACAAATAACAAATAAAAACCTTAGATACAATGTCCGAATGGTAGTCCTGGAGCTGCCTTGAAAAGATAGTTCTGGTATCTTCTTCCCAGAATTGGATTAAAGGTGAAAGGTGATCTTTTCTGGCGCTGAGGTGAGGTAATAGAAGGTGATGCTTGAAGTTTCTTCTATTGAGCAGTGTCCTCAGGAAAAGGAGAGACAAAAAGACAAAACATGCAGGAAGCCTGCAATGGTGTATTACCCAAGGGATAGATGAATACAATTGAAAGAGCAATTTATTAAAGGTTAAAATGACCATGGATGACAAACATAAATACAAAAGAATAAATAATTAATTGAATAATTAAAATGTTTGACAAATAAATGAACAATGGGCAAGTGCCTAAGCACTGTCCACACTCTTTCACTTTGGAACGTAGTTCAAAATTCCTTTCTTTGCTCCGCCTGGGTTAAAATTGAAATCCTACTCACCGGACGTGAATAGGAATAAAGCACTTGGTTTTTTGGTCTTTGCCGTTGGGTTCTCCACTCGCCTGGTGGTGTTTTCGTCTCTGCAGCCGGTGGATCAAATTCTGTGCTCCCACGTGAATTCCTTCCGGGAACGCACACGATCCGTTCGCGCGATGACGTCACCAGTTTTTTCCTCCGCTACGGTGGCTCAACAGTGCCAAAATACCTTCCAACGCGTTTCGAAAGCACAAATAATGTCTCTCTTCGTCAGGGATAAGTGCTAGGTACATCTGCACTTCTATATATGTCCAAGTCCGTAATTGAAGATGTTTTGTGATTGGCGCAATTACAGATAGAATAATTAGTCTCATCTGCCTTCTAAATGATGTCTTATAGAGACAAAGATATATTATAACGTGAAAACAACTTATGATATTACAACAGTTTTTGGTTATTTGTTACAACAAATGTTGGATGTTTGTTAAATATATTAAAAATTGATTATTTGTTAAATAATGATTACTTGTTAAATAATTTCTAGACATTTGCAATAAAGCATCTCTGTGATCTAATAAGACTTGTGTGTTGGAGTTATAAATTTTTTCCTGATCCATTTTAAAGTTCAAGATATACACTGGCGACACACTTTATTCGAGCTCGGCTAGTTCCACGAATTCGGGTATACCCGGGTGTATTGAGGTTTGTGACTGTTTTCTGCCCGAGTGCATTGAGGTATTTTCCAGGCAGGGATTGAAGCATTTTATTCCCGCTGGCTGCAATACTGCACAGTATATATATATACTGCATTACAATTCATGAATTTATGCCATCTGGTAGACACGCGAAGCATTGCAGCCTATTAAATCCTAATCATTATCATTTAACAGATCAGCCGCCCGTCAGCCAGGCATGAACCCAGGCTGGGAAGGCAAACGCAACAGGGCTTGTCAGAGGTGAGGAGCGGCGCATTCCAGGTATCTGCCAGGTACATACTGGGTATTTGCTCGAATAAAGTGTGTCGGTGCAGTACTGCTCCTGACGAAGCTGTGTACTACAGCGAAACGCGTAGAGCCAATGAATCTGCAGCAGCTGCCTCCACGAGAAGACGCCGGACGCTAGAACTCTCCCGCAGACTCTTCACCATCGCCGTTGCCATCCCTTTCCACCGGATGCGGTCACCCGCGAGACGGAAGTGACGTCACACGTCACCGCCGGCGGCACGGCTGGTAGCAGAGGAGGATCGGGAGGATACACCGCCGCGATTGCGAGCATTTATTTGCCAAAGATACCCTTTCATGTACATATCTTTTGTACTTAGTGTGAGTACATTTCTTATCCTCTTAATGATATAAATCCATTGTATTGCAATCTGCACCATTGGGCCGTTCTGTGTCTTCTATTTTGCATATACCACATTGGGAGCTGAATACCTGGAACAGTCTCCTTGCATAAGAACAGAATGGGGCCAATATACTTCTAAAAGGAATACCAACTACCTATACATCTCCTGGTTGAACTAGACCAGAATACTACACTTTATTTATTTTTGTAAGTAAGTTACTCCTTAAGAGCCAAGACTTTTATTTAATTCACAGCACAATAATATACTGCACTATTATTGTTTTTCACGTTTTTTACCTACATGAGGTGTTCCCGATTGGATCGCTCCCTTCCCACCCCAAACAAAGACTGTATCTGTGGGAAATCTTAGCACATTTCCTTGGAAAGGTTGAGAAGTATCGTGTTGGGTAACATTTTATGTTAATTTTTATTTTTATTTTTTCAATATAACTCTGTCGATACTTAAGGAAACTGTGGCGCCTATGCAAATCATTTAAGTACCATTTTAAAGTTAGCAATCATATATTGATTTAATGAATGAATTTGTCCCCCCTTTAAAAAATAGTCTCAGTGGTCTCAGAGATGCTTGTGGTGAACAGCAAATGGAAGCATAATTTTAATTACAAAACGAAAATTTGCACATTGTTAAACTACGTGTGCTGATTGACCCGATATATTATGTAGGACAACAAAATTGGAAATGAAGATTAAAATAAAGATTTTACAGAACTTTGTTCTTATTGCGAGTAAAGTTAAAATGCACTTTTAGTCATGACTTAGAATAGAATAAGGAAGGAAGATCTGAGCTGGTCATGATTTGAAGTGATTTAGAACATTATAATGAAGTGAATGTGTTATTTAAATGAATTTTACTTATAGGTTACTTAAGTGATTCCTGGGGTGAAAAAATATGTGGTGGAAAATAATAATAAAGGGATGATGATGAATATTTATAGAAATGACTCGTGGTATTAGTGTGTATGAAATTGGTAGTGCTGGTGTATTATATACAGTGAATTAAATGCTTGTGTGTAATATATATTAATAAGTAATTAATTTTATAATAATATATTGTGTTATAAACTTAATCTTAACCACCTATTAAAGATCATACTGATACTGTCATCAGGTCGGCAGACAACATCATAATTGTGAAATTAGTTTGATTTCAAGAAGGCTGACAGATCGAATTCAATGTTTAGACCTGATGGGCTAAGGGTCTTCAACTCGAAGATCCAGAATGACTCTCTTTTAGAAATGAAGTTGATTTTGTCTCCACCTCTGTTACTGAAATTTGGACATTCAATGGCATGACATCTCAACCCCACAGGACTCTGCGAATGGACCTTTTTGAAATGAAGTGATACATTATGTAGTTCAAATCCCCTCTTTATATTATAAATGTGTTCCCCCAATCTTCTCTGTAATGTTCTACCCGTGCGGCCTACATATTGGAGGCAACACGGGCATTCTAGAAGATATATGACATATTGACTGTGACAATTAATTAATGTTCTGATGGGATATTCTTTTCGTGTAATGTTTGATGAGAACTGTTTAGTTTTAATACTATACTGGCAAGCTGTACATTTTGCACATGGGAAATAACCTTTGATGTTATTTTTAGTAATAGTATTTTTACTAAAGGGACATCTTGGTGACAAAAACGTTTTCAGATTGTTAGCTCGCCTGAAATATATTTCAGGTTTTTCTTTGAGATGTTTCCTTAAGATCTCGTCCTGTCTCAATAGGCCCCAATATTTGGCAAAGATTTTTCTTATCTCTGGTGCTGATGTGTAGTATTGTGTGGTAAAAGCTACTGTTCTATTCTTATCTTCTTGATCCCTGGGTTTGTACTGCAGTAAATCTGATCTCGTCATGTTTCTTACAGTTTCCACTGCTTGTTCTAATTAATGTTTGTTGTAGTCCCGATCTAAGAACTTTTGTTTCAGTTCTTGTGCCTGTAGTTCAAACATGTGAGGCTCAGAACAATTACGTTTGATCCTAACCAGCTGTCCCTTGGGGATGTTTTTTATCCAATTTGGATTATGGTTACTGCTGGCTAGGAAGTAATTGTTGGCCTGGACAGGTTTGTAATAAGTTTTTGTCTGCAAGATCTTATTATCTACATAAAACTGGAGGTCCAAAAAATCGATATTTTTCTTACTCTCTTTGAAAGTGAACCTTAAGTTCCTATCGTTGTTATTAAGATAGAGTTTGAATTGTTCTAATTCAAAAACAGAACCCCTCCAAATGAATATGATGTCATCTATGTAGCGCCGCCATAGGACCAAACTTGCCCCCAGCTCCGGGTTGGACCGGATGAAATCATCCTCCCATTGCCCCATAAATATGTTCGCATAGCTGGGAGCAGATTTGGTACCCATGGCGGTGCCACATACCTGTAAATAAAAATTTTCCTGAAAAATAAAATAATTGTGTCTTAAAATAAAATCTATAGAAACCATTAGAAATTGAGCCAGTTTTGGTGATAACGTATTGTCTTGTTTTAACTTGGATGAAATTGCTTTACATCCACTTATATGAGAAATTACAGTGTATAGTGAGGTCACATCTGCCGTCACTATTATGAAGTCATCATGCCACTGAATGTCCCGTAGTATTTGTAAAACGTGGGTGGTGTCTCTTAGATGAGAACGTAACTTAACTACATATTGTTGCAAATGGTGGTCAATGAATTCTGACAGAGGTGAAGTCAATGATCCTATACCAGATATTATTGGACGACCTGGTGGTCTATTGAGATCTTTATGTATCTTTGGGATCATATAGAAAATGGGTAATCTGGGGAAGATGTTATAAATTAATTCTTGTTCTTTCTCCCCTATTGCTCCATCTGTAACTGCCTGTTCTAATATAGTTTTTAATTTCTTCTGATATAGAAATGTAGGATTATTCTCCAGCATTTTATAAGTGTCTTTGTCCTCCAATATATGTCTAGATTCTTCTAAATAGTAGGAGGAATCCATGATTACCATGCCCCCCCCCCCCCTTTATCTGCCGACTTGATAACTATCTGATCATTGTTTTCCAATTGTGTGATTGCTTCTTTCTCATGTTTGCTCAGATTTTCATTCCCTATCTTCTTTTTAATAATGCATTTCTCTATGTCTGCTGATACCATTTCTGCAAACGATTCCACTAGGTTACCCCTCGCAAATTTTGGGTAAAATGTGGAGCTAGGTTTAAATTTTGAAAAAAAAAATTCTGTCCTTTCATCATCTTGAATCGTGTTAGCTGTGTTAGTATTTTTTGCAAATAATCTTTTTAAAGCTAACTTTCGAATGAATTTTTGTACATCCACATGTAACCCAAAATGATTCGGGCCACATGTTGGAGCGAAAGTTAGGCCCTTACTTAGAACCTTTCTTTCATGTAAAGTAAATTGGTATTTACAAAAGTTGAATATATTTAATTGTTGTTTTAATTGTTTTTTTTAACACTTTAGCTTCCTTTATTCGCTTGTTGCTCTGGCTACTCTTTTCTTTCCCACTCTTCTACCTCTTTTTCTATTTTTCTTTTTCTCGAATTTGGAGATTCCCATTTTTTCTCTGGTTGTTTCCTCTGAAACTCCTGATCTCTTTCTCTCTTCCAATCTAAAAAAGAAAACGTTGTCTTCTTTTCTTGATTGGATTTTTGTGTGCCTCCTAGTTTTTTATCTCCACTATTGATTTTCGTACATTTTTCTGGACTAGCATGTTTCTTTGATATTGAGGTTGGAGGGGGGCTTTTTTTCTTTTGATTGGTATGATCTAAGTGTAACCCTCTTAATTGATGAAAAGGTGAATTGATATGATATTTTGGTTGTATATTCTCATCTTCTCTATGGTCTTTATTCTCAGATCTTTCCTCTTTTCTGTTATTTGCTTTTTCTTGTTTATTTTCCTTTTTATTGTCTATATTCTGATGTCTAGATGGTGTTCTATCGTAAGATGTCTCACGAGTATCTTTAGATGGTGCTCTATATTTATTGTCATAGTAAGGCTTTTTATTTTTGCTACGTCCTTTATAGACATTCTGGGATTTTTCTTGATTTGATGTTTTTTTCCAATTTCTATATTTACCTTGGGCATAATCTATCTTATCCCTTTGATGTTTTATTCTTTTGTTTTCTTTGATGTCTTTCTCTGCCTGTCTTGTCTTTTAGTCTATTTTATCTTCATATAATATTTTTTCCTGACTGTTCACTGTCTCAAGATATTCCTGAATCTCTGTGATCTCGTTGTCTAATCTACGAAGTAATTGTCTCCTATTTGAGATGAGAAATCTCATCAACTCAAAGGAGCAATTATCAAGCAGTCTGTTCCACTCAGTTACAAATTGATCATTGTTAAAATCTGTGGTCGGTGATTTAAAAATTCTCAGACCGCGGGGAATCATTTTTGGTTCTAGATATTTCTCTAATGCTACCGCATCCCACAGTTGTCGAGATTCGTGGATCATTAATTTCTCTAATCTATCATAAGTGGCTTCTAAACCTTCTACCTGTATATCTTCCTGTATCATAGGTGAATCTGGGGTATCTACTGTTGAAAATACTTGATATATATCTAGACCCCTAGTACTATGATTTAAAAATAGATTACTCATATTATAATGTTATATTACACAGCTGCTAACACCCAAGATGAACACTAATAGGTAAAAAATAGGTGTAAAATCAGCGCTTATGCAAACAACAAATAACAAATAAAAACCTTAGATACAATGTCCGAATGGTAATCCTAACTTTCGCTCCAACATGTGGCCCGAATCATTTTGGATTACATGTGGATGTACAAAAATTCATTCGAAAGTTAGCTTTAAAAAGATTCTTTGCAAAAATACTAACACAGCTAACACGATTCAAGATGATGAAAGGACAGAATTTTTTTTTTCAAAATTTAAACCTAGCTCCACATTTTACCCAAAATTTGCGAGGGGTAACCTAGTGGAATCGTTTGCAGAAATGGTATCAGCAGACATAGAGAAATGCATTATTAAAAAGAAGATAGGGAAGGAAAATCTGAGCAAACATGAGAAAGAAGCAATCACACAATTGGAAAACAATGATCAGATAGTGATCAAGTCGGCAGATAAAGGGGGGGGCATCGTAATCATGGATGCCTCCTACTATATAGAAGAATCTAGACATATATTGGAGGACAAAGACACTTATAAAATGCTGGAGAATAATCCTACATTTCTATATCAGAAGAAATTAAAAACTATATTAGAACAGGCAGTTACTGTACAGATGGAGCAATAGGGGAGAAAGAACAAGAATTCATTTATAACATCTACCCCAGATTACCCATTTTCTATATGATCCCAAAGATACATAAAGATCTCAATAGACCACCAGGTCACCCAAAAATATCTGGTATAGGATCATTGACTTCACCTCTATCAGAATTCATTGACCCCCATTTGCAACAATATGTAGTTAAGTTATGTTCTCATCAAGAGACACCACCCACATTTTACAAATACTACGGGACATTCAGTGGCATGATGACTTCATAATAGTGACGGCAGATGTGATCTCACTATACACTGTAATTTCTCATATAAGTGGATGTAAAGCAATTTCATCCAAGTTAAAACAAGACAATACGTTATCACCAAAACTGGCTCAATTTCTAATGGTTTCTATAGATTTTATTTTAAGACACAATTATTTTATTTTTCAGGAAAATTTTTATTTACAGGTATGTGGCACCGCCATGGGTACCAAATCTGCTCCCAGCTATGCGAACATATTTATGGGGCAATGGGAGGATGATTTCATCCGGTCCAACCCGGAGCTGGGGGCAAGTTTGGTCCTATGGCGGCGCTACATAGATGACATCATATTCATTTGGAGGGGTTCTGTTTTTGAATTAGAACAATTCAAACTCTATTTTAATAACAACGATAGGAACTTAAGGTTCACTTTCAAAGAGAGTAAGAAAAATATCGAATTTTTGGACCTCCAGTTGTATGTAGATAATAAGATCTTGCAGACAAAAACTTATTACAAACCTGTCCAGGCCAACAATTACCTCCTAGCCAGCAGTAACCATAATCCAAATTGGATAAAAAAACATCCCCAAGGGACAGCTGGCTAGGATCAAACGTAATTGTTCTGAGACTCACATGTTTGAACTACAGGCACAAGAACTGAAAAAAAAGTTCTTAGATCGGGACTACAACAAACATCAGTTAGAACAAGCAGTGGAAACTGTAAGAAACATGACGAGATCAGATTTACTGCAGTACAAACCCAGGGATCAAGAAGATAAGAATAGAACAGTAGCTTTTACCACACAATACAACACATCAGCACCAGATATAAGAAAAATCTTTGCCAAACATTGGGGCCTATTGAGACAGGACGAGATCTTAAGGAAACATCTCAAAGAAAAACCTGAAATATATTTCAGGCGAGCTAACAATCTGAAAACGTTTTTGTCACCAAGATGTCCCTTTAGTAAAAATACTATTACTAAAAATAACATCAAAGGTTATTTCCCATGTGCAAAATATACAGCTTGCCAGTATAGTATTAAAACTAAACAGTTCTCATCAAACATTACACGAAAAGAATATCCCATCAGAACATTAATTAATTGTCACAGTCAATATGTCATATATCTTCTAGAATGCCCGTGTTGCCTCCAATATGTAGGCCGCACGGGTAGAACATTACAGAGAAGATTGGGGGAACACATTTATAATATAAAGAGGGGATTTGAACTACATAATGTATCACTTCATTTCAAAAAGGTCCATTCGCAGAGTCCTGTGGGGTTGAGATGTCATGCCATTGAATGTCCAAATTTCAGTAACAGAGGTGGAGACAAAATCAACTTCATTTCTAAAAGAGAGTCATTCTGGATCTTCGAGTTGAAGACCCTTAGCCCATCAGGTCTAAACATTGAATTCGATCTGTCAGCCTTCTTGAAATCAAACTAATTTCACAATTATGATGTTGTCTGCCGACCTGATGACAGTATCAGTATGATCTTTAGTAGGTGGTTAAGATTAAGTTTATAACACAATATATTATTATAAAATTAATTACTTATTAATATATATTACACACAAGCATTTAATGCACTGTATATAATACACCAGCACTACCAATTTCATACACACTAATACCACGAGTCATTTCTATAAATATTCATCATCATCACTTTATTATTATTTTCCACCACAGGAATCACTTAAGTAACCTATAAGTAAAATTCATTTAAATAACACATTCACTTCATTATAATGTTCTAAATCACTTCAAATCGTGACCAGCTCAGATCTTCCTTCCCTATGCTATTCTAAGTCATGACTAAAAGTGCATTTTAACTTTACTCGCAATAAGAACAAAGTTCTGTAAAATCTTTATTTTAATCTTCATTTCCAATTTTGTTGTCATACATAATGTATCGGGTCAATCAGCACACGAAGTTTAACAATGTGCAAATTTGCGTTTGTAATTAAAATTATGCTTCCATTTGCTGTTCACCACAAGCATCTCTGAGACCACTGAGACTAGTTTTTAAAGGGGGGACAAATTCATTCATTAAATCAATATATGATTGCTAACTTTAAAATAGATCAGGAAAAAATGTATAACTCCAACACACAAGTCTTATTAGATCACAGAGATGCTTTATATCAAATGTCTAGAAATTATTTAACAAGTAATCATTATTTAACAAATAATCAATTTTTAATATATTTAACAAACATCCAACATTTGTTGTAACAAATAACCAAAAACTGTTGTAATATCATAAGTTGTTTTCACGTTATAATATATCTTTGTCTCTATAAGACATCATTTAGAAGGCAGATGAGACTAATTATTCTATCTGTAATTGCGCCAATCACAAAACATCTTCAATTACGGACTGGGACATATATAGAAGCGCAGATGTACCTAGCACTTATCCCTGACGAAGAGAGACATTATTTGTGCTTTCGAAACGCGTTGGAAGGTATTTTGGCACAGTTGAGCCACCGTAGCGGAGGAAAAAACTGGTGACGTCATCGCGCGAACGGATCGTGTGCGTTCCAGGAAGGAATTCACGTGGGAGCACAGAATTTGATCCACCGGCTGCAGAGACGAAAACACCACCAGGCGAGCGAAGAACCCAACGGCAAAGACCAAAAACCAAGTGCTTTATTCCTATTCACATCCGGTGAGTAGGATTTCAATTTTAACCCAGGCGGAGCAAAGAAAGGAATTTTGAACTAAGTTCCAAAGTGAAAGAGTGTGGACAGTGCTTTGGCACTTGCCCATTGTTCATTTATTTGTCAAACATTTTAATTATTCAATTAATTATTTATTCTTTTGTATTTATGTTTGTCATCCATGGTCATTTTAACCTTTAATAAATTGCTCCTTCAATTGTATTCATCTATCCCTTGGGTAATACACCATTGCAGGCTTCCTGCATGTTTTGTCTTTTTGTCTCTCCTTTTCCTGAGGACACTGCTCAATAGAAGAAACTTCAAGCATCACCTTCTATTACCTCACCTCAGCGCCACAATAGGGCTCCTGGATTCCCTTGCTCTCGCATTGCAACATTTCATGTGCTGAGGAGCACGCCAAATGGATCTGGGTCAAGGAGAGGGTAGGCTGTGTGCAGGGTTTCTGTGACCCCTGCACTAGACAAGAGACCCCCTTTAGGCTCCGACTCCCCCTTTAGCTTGTGGTTGCTGCAGGGACCATCCCAGTAGATTTATTTATTTATTTATAAAATATTTTACCAGGAAGTAATACATTGAGAGTTACCTCTCGTTTTCAAGTATGTCCTGGGCACAGAGTAAAACAAATAATACATGGTTACAAGTACAGTTACGTAAATGAACAAGGTATACATTATATACAAGACATTGCGTGCACAGTTAAAGAAAATATACAGTTACAGACCATATTAAAATGTGAGACAGCCTTAGATTTGAAAGAACTTAAGCTGGTGATGGATATGAGAGTCTCTGGTAGGTTGTTCCAGTTTTGGGGTGCATGGAAGGAAAAGGAGGAATGTCCGGATACTTTGTTGAGTCTTGGGACCATTAATAGTCTTTTGGAGTCTGATCTCAGGTGATAGGTGCTACATCTGGTAGGGGTGAGGAGCTTGTTCAGGTAGCTGGGTAGCTTGCCCAGAAAGTATTTGAGGGTGATAGATAGGGACACTGCTCTGTAGTACAAGCATGAGGGACACAGCCAGGACACGGCAGCAACCTGGCAGCTGGTGGTCTGGGACCAGATCACCATACACAGAGAAAGAGACTATTACGGTTCGACCCTCCAGCTGGACACCACCCCAAGCGGAGGCAGACTCAACTCTGACGACGATGGCATGGGACAGGACGGCCTCTTTGTCTTCAGTTGGAGCTACCGGGTGTTGGAGCACCTGGCAGGTATCTTCAAGTGCACCAACCAATCACACTTTCGTTGTGGGCAGTGCAGTCGCTCACATTGGGTGGGTTGTTGCTTGAGGCTACCAGGGAGGTTGAGTGCCAAGGGGCACCTCAGTACTTTGGTGAAATATCCCATCCAAATGTGGACATTGTGTTGGAGGGCACTGTGGGATTGCGGCCATGCATGACCTATTTGGTGTGGGTGTTATATTGTTATTTCTTTCTCATATGCCTGCAGTAAACTATTCTCTTTATCAGTGTGTATTGTTGCATTTGGTACTGTAACAGGGTTATCCAACACAGTAGGATCCCGCACAGGTGTAGGCACTGTCACCAGACGGATCAGGTACATCCCAGTGTCACGGTGGACACAACTTATCAACACATTTATATTTCTGGGAACTCGATTGAACACAAAAGGAGCAAAATAAATTGTGATTTTTTTTTCATGGATTGACAAACACACGACAACTGCAGAATACACCTAAAACAACACTTACTGGGATAAGGGAACAAAATAGATTGTCCTTTGCATGCAAGCGCAAGAAATGCAGTCTTGGTTTAAAGGTCCTGTGGCTAGATCGCAAGTTGCCGATCTAATAACTTTGCCACCTCACAATATTTCGTAGAAGTTCGTAGGAATTCGTTTGAGAGTCCCCAGGGCTAACGAATTCCAAAGCTTGGGGTAGATTCTTGGCTGCGTTGGTATTAACCCCTTGCGTACTGGAACGGCTGCTGCTGTGCTTGAACAAAGTCCTGCTTGAAGCGTAGTTACATCATGGCTCATAGGAATCACACCGGGGATATTCCGTGGGCACAGTTATAGGCGATTTCTGGGTACCTTTAACATATGTACCCAATCCCCGCTGTGGGAACATTTTACCCACAAATAGCCGCGTTTCCCGCAGTTTGCAAAACCGGGCAAAAAGGCTTTCCGGTTCGCAAAGCGCATGTGTCGGCTTGACACCCAGGCATCTTAGCATACCTGGGTTACACCCTCTTGCTGGCACCTCTTAGTCTGATGTTTGACCCAAAGGTGTCAATGGACTGGGATCTGCCACTTATCAGGAGTCCGGCCATGTATACATTATGATGATCTGAGGTCTTTCATCCCTGTCACTTCTTTAGACTGAGTGTCGCCAGATCAGCGGGACCCCCTTGAAGTGCCAGGGAGGAAATATCCTCAGCTCATTCACCCCTAGCACATTTACATGCCAGAGGATTTTCCCCAGGCTTATAGAAAAAACAGTTCCTGCCTGTACATTTTAAAATCACAGTTATACACACTTTATTCAAACTTCATGTTCTGGGTATACTATCACTGTAATTGTTATATGTATCTTCGTGTTTTATTTATTTACACTTGCACACCAAAAACCAGGGTGCTGGGTGCCTCCGTTCTCGAGTTAGCCCCCTTAATTGAAATGCCGGCTCATGGGAGCCAAGTTCACCGAACTATCACGTCAATTGACACAGATCCCAAACTGTGGCAAAACAAAAACAAAGGCAAGGGAGTGTAGAGGGAGAAAGTGGGTGGCCCGGTATTAAAGGGATTGCACCCCATATGGCCATCCCCTGACCTCACCAGAGAGACAAGAGGTTAACTGGACTGCGGTCCAGGGATGAGGTTTGCACCTTTTTGTTCCTTGAAAATGTATGTTCCCCTGTTCCCATGTTTCATTATAAGCATGTATTTTAATGTTTTAAAGTGCATTTCTGTATCTCCAGTTCTGGAGATCGCAGAGAGTTCATATTTGGCCAATATGTGGAGTCACTGTAGGCATTAAAAACTGGCCAAGGTCGACCCACTGAGCCCACCAGAATGGAATTTATTAATATGTGTAGATATTAAAGTGTATATGTATTTTATTTTGGATCTGTTCTGAAAATGCAGACGCCATTTGCTAGGCTCATGGGTCATGAAGGGCAGATGGCTGAGTGGCCTAAGCACGGTGATCAAAAGTTACCTGCCTTGATTGTTACCCAATGTCTAGGGATTAAGTATTAGTCAATCAACAAACTCTGTTACCTAAGGGAATGGGTTAGTCTGTTAGTCTGTGTCTCCAAGTTAGATAATTGTTCACCAATAGGCTGTGTTCAATGTTAAGAATAGGGTTGCACAGGTATATAAACTGTGTCAACTCTACAGTTTTTAGTTGTGCTGGATTGCTGGAGTTGTGTGCTTCTGATTCCACCTGGAATGTCACTGGATTGATGGAGAATTGCTAGAGGATACTTCTCCATTCCACAACCCTAAGTAAGTGTTACCTTCTTGTCTGTTAATTGTACTATATTGATGTGTTCACCTTATTTAAGGAATAAATTATATTTTATTATATCTAAGCCTCGTTCAGTTCAACCCAGATATTTGGTGTTCATTATATCTTGTCATTAGCTACCGTGACAGGGAGGAACAGGAAAAAGGAACTATAAGGACAAAAGACAGGAGCAACAAGACAGACAGACATACAGAGTAACCCCAGAGCAGACAGAAACCATCAGCATCTCCGGTGGACAGAGAAAGAAACTATGGCTGGGAGCAGGATGTCTAGAAGACCCTGAAACTATGTTGCCGGGGTCCAGAGTTGCTGGTTACCCCAAAAATGTGCCCGGGAAGCATGAGTGATTCCAGGATACATGTAGGCAAATTGTCCCGGCAATACCTCCCCTTGAAAATGCTTTGGCGACTCACCACTGTGGATTCCCTGCTTCAGCACAGACAAGAATGTTTAAAGGGGCATAGGGATGTGAGATGTACCTGAAACAATCAAGTGGTCCCTAAGTTAATGGGGATACACAGTAAATGCCCAGGTCACCCACTACCGGTATAGGGGTTCTGAGGTGCTCCAACCATTCATATAAGGTTGTGAGGGGATTCTTAGAATCCATACTAAGTCTATGCAATAGTGTCTGGGGGAATATAGCTAGTGAAAAATAAAGTGCAGCTTTTTATTCTATTTCCCATACCAGAAAAACTTATGGTCTTAAAGTGTATATTTTATTAACAAAGTGTGTTAACTACATATAATGTATGCTTTGTGCACAGTAAATGAGCTGGGACTTTCAGAACCAATGTTCTGACGGCCATTGGGTGCCAATAGCTCAGACAGGACATCGGAGATGAAAGCCACAAAGTATGTCGGAGTTGTCAACACCATTTGAGCAGGAGGGAAGAGCAAGTACCCACATCTTGGGATGAATGGAAGTTCTCTGAATTTCCATTTGCCCCAACCAGACTTGGAGGAGCCCAACCCAGCATGTGGTTTCTGTATAGCAAGTTGCTGAGGTGGCAACCTTGCACGTGCCCTTGGAAGATTCACACCCTCCCCCCCCCCCCACTTTCCCGGCTTCAGAATACCAGCATCACTCTGGCTGGCTAGGAAACTCCCATGCCCGGATTGGCTGCAGGGTTTTGTAAATGAAACTCAGAAATTTTATAAACCCCTGAGCCATTCAGATTTGTAGATTATAAGCACCCAGTCCAGCAAGTAAATTCAAATCCTCTGGAGAGAGGGGAGCGGTGGTGTCTGGAATTGCAGGCTGATTTCAGTTCCAGGATATTTCAGGCTAGGTCCCTGTCTGGTTAAGCTTAGGATTTAGAAGTCCCTGCACATAGGAAAATTTAGTTTTCATCCCCAGACCCCTAGTAAGTGTGTATTTTCTTATGTACTTTGTGTAACATTGTGAGTCTGCCTTTTCCGGTGAACAAATGTATAATTAATTTAATTTACCTGATTTACTCAATATGTGATCCTGGTAAAAAGGTGTAAATACCTGGTTTCCCATGACAATTATGTCACGTGTATTACTGCTGTGAAGCGCTATGTACATAAATGGTGCTATATAAATAAAGATATACATACATACATACTGAACATACATACATACAATGTGGACTCATACTGACCCTACATAATAGAGAAAAAAGAAAAAACAAAACACAAACCACAAACATACAGTATATCAAAATGGTGCGTCCCCAACAAATAAGTTGACCTCTTTCGTTGTGATTTCCAGGACAACCATGATCACGCAGATGCAGTGATGAAGTTAACTCAATACACCTGTAATTCTAAGATGTGTATGACCCTTACCAGCCTCGGTAGCTGGAGGGAGAAATCATTGGCTTTTGCTAGTTTTGACTGATGCCCTGCAAACGGATCACACTACACACAACATGTTAGTCGCTCCCCTTTATAGATTGACTATTTTTGATGTTTGTTTGATCTATTTTGTCAATTTTTTTACCTCCAATTTTTCTTTCTTTTTTGGTCTATTTCTGTTCATAAGTATGGATTATATATACAGAGAGGGGGAAGTGAAAGCTCTCCCAGCCGGGGAGAATCTGACTGTACTGGACCCTAGGACTGAAGGAGCAGGCCTGCAGGGTCCAACTGGAAATCAAACCCAGGATAAAGACAAAGACTGACAGATAAGAAGGTTTTCTTAAAGGGGTAGTAGCCCCAATGCTTTGGTTGCTGTTTGGTGGCTAATAAACCACTACAGTTTACAGTTTCATATCGTGTCTAGCGTCTTACTGACCCTGCCGCGAGGGCGTCCTGCCACACCACATTTAGCTATTAGGGCTATTGTCCATTACTATAGGGGTGTGCTTATTTTGGAGGTAGGTGGTAGTGGGTGATGGGGGTAGTTGCCTCGGGTGGGTGATTTGGCCTCCCAGGTGTGGCATAGAAGGATAAATCCCTTAATTACCTTAGCGGTTACTAATGCATTGCTAAAAAAACTAAAAACTATTCTGAATCATTCTATAACCACAGTGTAATGGAGTGCTAACCACAAACACGGTGTTACCATGAGGCTGAGGTGGGGATTTGATATTGCACCAACCCACAGTCGCGTGGGCGCGCCTGGAGTGTAGATTGGTCGAGGTAGCCGAGTCGGGTAGGAGAGGTTAGGATGGTCAGTAATACTTGCCGAGGTCTGTGTTGGAGAGTAGCGGATCGTAGGGGGAACCCATGATCGTTCCATGTGTCCGAAACCCTTCCAGTGCACAAGATACTGGACCAATCCCTTTGAAATAATGGAGTCCAAGATAGACTGGACCTCGTACACTTGTTGGCCGTAAACATTTTAATTTAATAAAGTGAGACTACATGGAAAAGAGGTCTACAACAACTAAGATGTTCATCTCTTTAGATACCGGCAGTTCGACAATGAATCCATGGACAAGTGTGTCCATGGACGGTTTGGGTTGGGAAGCGGTCAAAGGAGCCCTGGTAGTTTATCCTGGGGAGTATTATACCGATCACATATCGCGCACGCAGCAATGAATTCTTTGATGTCCTTTTGCATTCCGGGCCACCAAAAGGTCCGTTCCACAAGGTCGGTGGTCCATCTAGTACCTGGATGTCCAGAAGACTTCAAGGAGTGGCCCCATTCAAGGACCTTCTTCTGATGAGGTAGTGAGGTAAATAATTGCCCATCAGCAACTATGAGACACTCAGGAATGTGAGACTGCTCTTGTAAAATGTCTCTCAAGGCATCAAAAGAGTTGGCGGAGAGAATATATTTGGAGGGAAGAATAGGTTCCTGCTGATCCTCAGTCTTGTCATCTACCAGGAACTGACGGGAAAGTGCATCGGCTTTGATATTTTTACAACCCGGAAGAAAAGAGATAATAAAATTGAAACGAGAAATGAAAAGCAACCACTGGGCTTGAGGAGCCCCTATGCGTCGAGCGCCCTCGATATAGAGCAAATTTTTATAGTCAGTGATAATAGTGATGGGGTTATCTGTGACTTCCAACAGATGTCTCCATTCCTCCAGGGCTAACTTGATTGCTAGGGGTTCCCTGTTACCCACGTCATAATGTTGTTCAGCTGAAGAACATTTTCAAAGAAAAGGCACAGGGGTGGAGTCTGCCTTGAGGTTTCCTTCTCTGGGAGAGAATAGCACTGGCCCAGACGTCTGACACATCTACCTCCTAGGTGAACGGTAGCTTGGGGTCTGGATGTATGAGGATAGGTACAGAACTGAAGGCGCTTTTCAAGTGATCGAAAGCTTGGGTAGCAGCCGGCGACCATGAAGCGCGATCCGCAACTTTCTTAGTTAAAGCTGTGATGGGAGCAACCGCAGAGGAGACATTTTGAATGAACCTGCGGTAGTTGTTCGCAAACCCCAGAAAGTGCTGCACGGCTTTGAGGGTAGTGGGACGAGAATCGCCTTTACCTTAGCGGGATCCATGATGAGACCTGTGTTGGAAATGATGTATCCTAGGAACGCAGTGGAAGTTTGGTGGAAATGGTTTTTCAGTAGGCATAGAAGAACCTGTTTGACATGGTTGACATGCTCCTGTGAGGATTTAGAAAATATCATAATATCATCCAGATAGATGATGACAAATTGATTGAGCAGATCTCTGAAGATTTCATTAACAAAGTCTTGGAAGATGGCAGGGGCATTACAGAGACCGAAGGGCATGACGAGAAATTTATAGTGGCCGTCAAGGGTATTGAAAGCCGTTTCCCATTCATCACCTTGACGGATCCTTACCAAATTGTACGCCCCACGGAGGTACAATTTAGTGAAGATGTTGGCACCCTGGAGGCGATCGAAAAGTTCCAAAAGCAGTGGTAAGGGATAATGGTTTTTGATGGTGATCTTGTTAAGACCTCTGTAATCAATACATGGTCGTAGCAACCCGTACTTTATCTTCACAAAGAAGAAGCCTGCGCTGGCTGGAGAAGAAGATTTTTGAATAAAGCCCCTTTGAACATTTTCAATGATATACTCATGCATAGCTTTAGTCTCAGGAAGGAAAAGTGGGTAAGAAGTTCCCCTGGGAGGTACATAGCCGGGAAGCAGGTCAAGAGAATAATCAAAAGAACGATGCGGTGGTAAGACCTCAGATCTGGCTTTATTAAAAACGTTGCAAAATTCGGCGTAGAACTCTGGCAAATTTACCTTCTCTTCTTTGGGAGCAGTAACCCCACAAATACTTTTGATGGGCACAGCACAGTTCTTGGAACAAAAGGAGCTCCACAGGACCGGCTCCTTATCAGACCAATCGATGCGTGGATTGTGAAGTTGAAGCCATGGAGGCCAAGAATCACATCCACCCATGTGGATGGCATCCAGCTGGATCTCTTCCGTGTAGTCCTCATCTGTACGAAAACAAAAGAGAATGGTCTGTAAAGAGATATAAAGCTATTTGATAAAGCGCCAGTTCAAAGAGAAATGCGTCAGACTGCTTTTTAGCTCTCTCATGAGCATTTTTTGCAAATAAAGCTTTTTATTTTTTATAATTGAACCTGCCTCCAGTTCTTCAACTGCAGTGCTCCATGTTTTTCTCTACCTACTGATTTGGATTTCATTGACGGGATGCACGCAGGATGAGATTTATGGTTCCAATCATGAAAGCTGTCCGTGAGTAAATTGAATATTTTTCTGTGGTTGGCTCACTGCCTATTGAATCTACATGGTTTTGACTAGAGCTGCTGGTTGTTATTTGACTTCATGGGTTGCCTCACATTATTGTGAGACTCCTATTGGTTTCTATTCTAATAGTTCTTTATCTGGTCTGATAATACAGCCTGTGAAAGGACTTCATCCTATTTAGGGATTCTGATGATATTTTTTTAATACAATTGGACTTTCAATTATTTCCTGTAGCACCACAAGGGAATTAATTTCTCCATATACACTGGCGACACACTTTATTCGAGCTCGGCTAGTCCCACGAATTCGGGTATACCCGGGTGTATTGAGGTTTGTGACTGTTTTCTGCCCGAGTGCATTGAGGTATTTTCTAGGCAGGGATTGAAGCATTTTATTCCCACTGGCTGCAATACTGCACAGTATATATATATATATACTGCATTACAATTCATGAATTTATGCCATCTGGTAGACACGCGAAGCATTGCAGCCTATTAAATCCTAATCATTATCATTTAACAGATCAGCCGCCCGTCAGCCAGGCATGAACCCAGGCTGGGAAGGCAAACACAACGGGGCTTGTCAGAGGTGAGGAGCGGCGCATTCCAGGTATCTGCCAGGTACAAACTGGGCATTTGCTCGAATAAAGTGTGTCGGTGCAGTACATACTGTAAAGAGATATATGCTGGTTGCAGAGGTCGACCATCTATGGCTTCCAACCCCACTGGGCATTTCATGTGAAGCCTTGATCAAAAAAATTGCCTCCTGACCCGTTATCCAGAAATGCCATCGCAGAAGTGTGGAAGCCCTCGCCGGAAAGCGTAACAGGAAACAAGATCATGGTTAGCAGTAGTTTTGATATGAAAAGGGATGTAGAAAGTGTTTCCAATGTGATTCCCCTGGACGTCAATGGGAGTTGGCATTTTCCTGACTTATGGGCCCAAAAGAGTACCTCAAGTCTGCATTTGCCACAGTACAGACAGAGACCAGTGTTGCGTCAATGCTGTTTCACTCTGCAAGACAACTTGTTACTCCCAAGTTGCATAGGCTCTAGAATATCTTGTGCAAGAGGTTCAGCTGTACCGGCATGTGAAGAAAGGGCCCTCGGAGTAAGCTGTGGATGATGAGAACTTTCAGTTATCCTCTCTTGCAAACGTTGATTCACGCGAATACATATGGCGAAGAGCTACTTGAGATCTGTGGGACATTCATGTGCAGCAAGTTCATCCTTTAAAATCTCTGTAAGGCATTGCCAGAAGGCGACTGCTAACGCCTCATTATTCCATCCGGCCTCGGCGGCAATAGTCCGGAACTCTAAAGTGTATCTGGCCACGGATCGACTTCCATGAGAAATGTGAAAAAGCGAGGCAGTTACCTTGCGACCAGGCTTATCAAAGACTGTGTGGAATTCCCGGGCAAATTGTCCGATATACTGAGTAAGATCAAATCTTCGTTCCCAGGCCAGGGCATCATTGGTGAGTAGAGATATGATGTACGTCATATGAGTAGCACCGTGGATAATACGAGACACATGATACATAAGGATTGGCTCCCTGCAGACGCACTTACAAGAATTCCCTCCTACTGTGTCTGTATGTTCTTCCTACCTACCAATTAGATTGTAAGCTCTTCGGAGCAGGGACTCCTCTTCAGAAATTTTACTTTTATGTCTGAAGCACTTATTCCCATGATCTGTTATTTGTATTATTTGTATTATATGATTGTCACGTGTATTACTACTGTGAAGCGCTATGCACACTAGTGGCACTATATAAATAAAGACATACATAAATACATACAAACATAACGGAGTCCCATAGCCTCTATGCCTCTCCTATTGTGGTAGTGCAGAAGAAGAACGGATCTGTTTGCCTATGCATGGACTACCGCACCCTGAACCACTGCACGATCCCAGACCAGTATACCCTACCATTGATCTAAGAGATCCTCACCGCCTTATCAGGCAGTCAGTGGTTCAGCATGCTGGAGCTTGGTTCTGGATAACACCAGGTGCCCATGAGCCCTGAAGACGAGGAGAAGATAGCGTTTGTCTGTCCCTTTGGGTTGTACCAGTTCACCCGGATGCCCAAAGGCATTTGTGATGAACCTGCAACCTTCCAGAGGTTAATGGAAAAGACCATTGGTGATATGAACCCCCGGGACTGTCTAGTCTATCTGGAAGATATCATAGTGTTCGGAAGAACGTTAGAAGAGCACGAAGAATGCCTTCTGAAGGTCCTGGATCGGTTGGGAAAAGAAGGCCTGAAGTTGTCCTTGGACAAATGTCGCTTCTGCCGCTGTTCGGTCACTTGTGTGGACCACATAGTGTCCACAGAAGGAGTGGCTACCGACCCCGCTAAGGTTGAACTGGCCCAGACCAGATAATGTGATGGAACTACGATCCTTTCTGGGGTTTTGCGGGTACTACCGAAGATTCGTGGATGGGTACTCCAGCAAGGCCAAAGTACTCAACAATCTGTTGAAGTTCTACCCAGAGGAGCCAAGGCAAAAAGCCTCATCCCCGTGAACACCGTTTGGGGACAAATGGATATCTGTCTGTGAGAAGGCATCACAGGGCTCAAGAAAAGCCTTACGTAAGCACCTGTCCTGGTCTATATCGATCCGGAGCAGCAGTACATCCTGCATGTGGATGCCAGTTTCAATGGTCTGGGAGCCATGTTACATCAAACATACCCAGCTGGCCTCTGCCTAGTAGTGTATGTAAGTCACAGTTTGACGCCGAGTGAACAAAACTATCCAGTTCACAAACTGGAATTTCTAGCACTCAAGTGGATGGCAGTCGATAAGCTACACGATTATCTGTACGGTGTCTCTTTCGAGGTACAGACCGACAACAATCCGTTGACCTACATCCTGACCTCTGCCAAATTGGATGCCACCGGCCACAGGTGGTTGGCTGCCCTATCAAATTATCAATTTACCCTAAAATACAAGCCGGGGCCCTTGAACAATTGAGCCGATGCTCTGTCCAGAAGGCCTGGAATGAGTGTAACACCAGACGATGGCCGTGGGAAGAAATCACTGAGCCTGGGATTCGGGCAATGTGCTCAACCGCAGCAATAGTGGAGGATAAGATCGCTTTCTCCCCAACTCAGAGTGGAGGACACATAGGGATATCAGTCAAAGGCACTTCCAGCAGCATATTGAAACCCCGAAGGCAAGACCTTGTGGCCAGAGCCATACGTCGATCCATCCAAGAAAACAACCGTTCCTTAGTGAAGCGTGCTCCCACCGGCATGGTTGCCCTCATCATGATGGAATGGGAAAAGTTCTGCATAGACCGTGGCCTTCTCTACCGAGTTGTCCTTTATCACAACCATCCTGAGAGGAAACAACTCTTCCTGCCCAGTAAAATGCAATACGATGTCCTACGACAGGGGGGCGCAAACTTTTTTCCCTGCGCCCCCCTGCCGGCTGTCCCCTCACTCCCGCGCCCCCCTCCCAACCCCAACTTACCCGCGCTCCGGCGTAATGACGTCACGTTGCCATAGCAACGTGACGTCACATGACCTCGCAGCGTCATTTTGACGCCGCGTTGCCATGGCGACACAGGGAGGAAGCCGCCGGAGCCATGGTAAGTTAGGTTTACAGAGGCCCTGCAGCTCCCCCGGCACTTAATTTAAGTCCCTTCGGGAAGCGCGCGGGGCCTCTGTAAACCCCGCGCCCCCCGTCGGCAGTGTCGCGCCCCCCCTGGGGGTCGCGCCCCACAGTTTGCGCACCGCTGTCCTACGATATCTGCTTGATGATCACGGACACCTGGGAGTGGACAAAATATTTGAACTAGTAAGAGATAGGTTCTTCTTGCCCAAAATGCGGGAGTGCCATTGCTGGAGATGTCTACAGTGCATACAGAGAAAAACACTGCCTATGCACGCAGCCCCAATGGGTCACTTAAAGAGCTCTGGTCCCATGGACCTAGTCTGCATGGATTTCCTCTGCATTGAGACAGAACGTCCTATCAGGGTATCAGCAACGTCCTGGTAGTAATCGATCTGCACCCGATACGCCCAAGCGTTCCCTACCAAGGACTGTAAAGCTCTCACAGTAGCCAAAGTCCACTATGGGTTACCTAATTAGATGCACTCTGATCAAGGGAGTGACTTTGAGAGCAAGCTACTGTAATTAAAGAGCTTCTAAACCTGCTCAACATCGAGAAGCCTCACACAGCTCTCTATCACCCTGAAGGAGATGCCCTACCGGAAAGGTACAACCAAACACTATTGGATATGCTAGGCACTCTGAAGGGCTCCGAAAAGGCCGAATGGAGCAAGCATGTCGAGCCATTGGTACATGCTTACAATTGTACCAGGCATGAATACACAGGGTACACACCATATTTCATGATGTTCTGCAGAGAGGCGTGACTGCCTATGGAAATTCATCTCCGAGTATCCACTGACGGAGTACCGAACATGACGCACTACAAGTATGTGAAACGGCTCCAGGATAGCCTCCATAGAGCGTATCAGTTGTCGGGAAAGGCTACCGCCAAATTGAACAGGAATAACAAGTGGAGGTACGACCATAAAGTACGCCATCAGGAAATTTGGCCCGGAGACGCAGTTTTCCTTCGGAATCTAGGGATACCAGGGAAACATAAGTTAGAGGACCGCTTGTCAGAAGCTCCCTTCGAGGTGGAATCGCAGTTGCCGGGCCACCCTTTATATCACATTCGAGATGCAGACAGAAGGTTAAAGGTCTGGCATCAGAACTACTTCCTACCTATTCCTTAAGTGGGGGAAAGTGAACTCAAACCATCCGCAGTATTGTTGGCAAGTGAACCAGACGAGTCCAACAGCATCCCAGATGCTGCAATGACAAATGACCAGGATCCTTTAGATGGAACCTCTGCCACCACAAACGGAGACTATACACCACCAGAAGAAGTAGTGGGTAATGGGGCCTGCAGGGAATGTAGGTGCTGCACTGAGTGAAGAGCTTAGAATATTCCTAAAGCCTGTCCTGTCTTTCCACTAACACGGCGGAAACTCAGTATCCTGTGAGCCTAGCATGTGAGCAGCACAACAACACAGTGTAACAGTGAAATCTCCCAGACATTGGTAGAAAACCTGTTACATACACAAGCACCTAAACATCCCATTTCAATAAATAAAAGCACTAACGAAACAATCAATTAATTAATTTTAAGCACTATCCAACATAACAAATAATACATTTAAAACATAGCCAACAAATCAATCAATTAATAAAACAACTAGGCAACACATTAATTAAAACCAGTAGCCAACAAAAGAAATTATTTAAAAAAACGATAAACAAATCAGAAACTCAAATAAAAACAAGCCATCCAAATAACAAAAATTTAAGCCAAACAATAGACAGAAATATAAAAAATAACAATCAATAGAAAAAACTCTTTTGCCAAAACATGCATTTACTGTCACTATATTTATCTGTACCCTAAACGGGCACAGATTAATACATTGACAGTCAATGGGCAATAAAAAAAATATAAAACAAAAATACAATCAAAAAAACATTTAAAATAAATTTACATACATTCAATATTTTTCTGACCCTCTGAATCCCGGTAATTCTGAAATCTCTCGTACCGCAACATCATCAAGGTAAATCCAACGCCATCCACCTTGAAGATCCGGAACAGGTAACAAAATTCTTCTTTTTTTTATCTTCTATCACCTACCATCTTTTGTCATTATTTCTTTATTTTCTGTAATCTTCTATCTTCTTTCTTCATCTGTCAATCCAAACCCAAGGTATGTCCAAATTGAAGACGGTGATAGAAGAATTTTGTTACCTGTTCCGATCTTTAAGGTGGATGGCGTTGGATTGACTTTGATCACGTCGCAGTACGAGAGCTTGCAGAAATTTCGGGATTTGAAGGTACAATGCATCTAAAGGTAAGAAAAATATTGAATGTATGTAAATGTATTTTTTCAGGTTTCTTCTTTTTTTCTTTCTATGTTTTTCATTGCCCATTGACGGATAATGTTTTACTCTGTACCGTTTTAGGGTTTTAAATTCATTAATTGTTTTGTTGGCTAGTGTTTAAAATTATTTAATTGATTGGTTGGCTTGTACTTTTAATTATTTAATTGGTTGGCTAGTGCTTTTATTTATTGAATTGGGGTGTTGCGGATATTGTATGGGATTCATGCTGGGGTTAATGGATATCAGCTCTGAAGACTCCCTGCATCAATCCAATGCAGAAAAAAAGCATTTTTTTTTCTAAGTCCCGTCTCACAGCTTCTCAGAAGGTTCATCCTTATACCACCTTCATGCCAACTTTTTCTGGCATGAGGATATGGGGAGAAACTCGCCATTCTAGAGCCACGATAGGCCTCTATAACCTATTCATGGCTACTAGAATTGCACGAGTTTCAGAACCTGCCGGTAAGTGGCTTATCACCGCTCACTCTGATTTTTTTTTGAAGACTCAAAATGTTGGCGATTCAGTCTTTTATCGCCCACTTATCGACGCTTACAGAATCATGGTAGGCATTTTGGCCGATAAGTGCTCGATAAGTGGCTTATGGATACTTACAGCATAGGCTCCATAGACATATTTTTACATTTCTTGATTATTTGTGAATATTATATTGAGTTGCATTATATTGTAATATTCTGGATATTTATTGATTTCAACATACTGTAGTTTGTTAAAATACCATTATATGCTCCGAGTATTAGGCAGGAGGCAGGGTTTAAATTGAAAGGTAGTACCTGAGATATAGATGTCACTGCCAACTGAACAATAGCTACCTGCAGAGCAGACAGGAAGCAGGACCATTAGAAGGAGGTGTGAAATATAGGAACACTTTTGATAGAAATGATACATGAGGGGGCATATGACATAGTGGCAACCCAGCAGCCCAGTGTCTACTGCATCCATAGATATAAATATATTTAGTAGTTCTACTCTGGCCATGTTGGTCTGAATACACTTTTAAAAATCAGAGTGCCCATACATTTTTTGTATTCATACTCTGTGCTGTAATGGGTTTGAATGCAGGAACTGAGCTATCTTCACTCTTATTTCCTTCATTTTCAGCCCATAGATAAGAGGATTCAGTAGTGGTGGCACCACAACGAACTGCACTGATATGACTATCCTCAGTTCATATGGTAATGTGGTAGATTTAAACCGTTGGAGGAGTATCTCACAAAGTGCACCCATAGCAAACATGATGAGAGTTATCAGATGAGGAGTGCAGGTCTGCAAGGCTTTGGCTCTGGTGTCTTCTGAGGCTTTGATGCACACTCTCAGAATCTGTATATAAGAGACTAATATCAGCACTGGTATCAACACAAGCAGTATTACAGTGAGGAAGAGGCCATAGATATTGTTCACTGCTGTATTAATGCAGGAGAGTTTTACTATAGACCAGTTGTCACAGTAGATCTTCTCTATGACTGAGCCACACAGAGGAAGCCTAATTGTCAATATAAAGTGTATGGTAAATACTAAAATAGCATACAACCAGGCTGCAGCAACCAGTTTGAAAACTGTGGTTAAGGACATAATGCTGTTATATCTTAGAGGGTTACAGATACATACATAGCGATCAAACGCCATAACTGCTAATATGGTTAGTTCACATACCATATTAGTATGAATGCAAAACACTTGAGTCAAGCAGCCAATGTAAGAAACTGTTTGGATTTCTGAAAGTAGATTGGCAATTAGACTGGGCAAGAAAGCAGTGCTGCCGTAGAGTCCATTTATACACAGCGCACAAATGAAGATATACATCGGCTCTTGCAAACCTCTGTGTAACGCTACTACAGTGATCACTGCACCATTGGAAAGGATAATCATCACATAGCCAACCAAAGCTATGATACTGTACAGATATTTTACTGCTGTCATTTCCCCAAAGCCAATCATTCTGAGCATGGAAGGATGCGGGAACGTGGAATTTTCCATTGTTATTGCTCTCTGGGATTTCGGCTCCTATAAAAGGAAAAGAAAACATGGAAATTAGTCTTTTGGTTCCCACTAAAATCACATATTGTTTAATGTTTCATGTTGCCAATATATCTAAAAACGGGTTTTCTTTGATGGCACTTTAATGCAGTGTATTTTAAAAAGAAAATGAATGACTCTTTTGGAGTATACATGGTGTTATACAGATGTAGCAGACGTTAGTGCTCCGGCTGGGGAGTAGAAGCACGACACACAACGCTCCAGGGCGAGCAGACACCATTATATTTGGATTACGCATGAATGACAGGGGTGTGGTTAATGTGAAATGTCACTCCCTGATGTGCGTCAGTGTGTTCAATAACATCTGCTACACCTGTATCTCTTGGATCTTTCTTGTGAGGTCCATAAATCAGAAACAAATACACATCCCGAAACACATTTTTATTGAAGGAAAGGAAAAATATCAAAAGATACAAAAAATACAAGAAAAACATTAAAATGAGAAACACAATGCATGAGAAACCTCAGTACAGAGTACAGACCGGAAAGGTCGAGACGTTTGCATGGGACCTGCACACGAATAAATCTATAGATGACCCATGGGGAGGTAATACTTCATTGCTCAATATAGAAGTGATGACATTTGAACTATAAGTCTTACATATCTGGGACTTTTTTTAATATTGCAAATCTACAAAGTGATTTGATGCAAGTGGACTATGGGGCTTTTATAGTGTATGCCAAAATGGGGGGAGCTGCCAAAGCACAAGCTAAGTGCTAAAAAAACTAATGGTTTATACCCTCCAACAAATTGTGGCTCAAGACGATAAAAACAGGGATCGCTACATAACCTTTTCCTTATTGCACGCTTCCACGTATAAGGAGGTGGCGAAAATTTGTAAAAATCATAGTTTTCCATAAAATACTGATAAATTTGAACAACTGTTGCCATCTTATCTTCCGTTGGATTAATCGCGGCCCATATCAAATACGCGTAACTTCTGTCGGGTTTTTGGAAAACGGGCTGCACTTGAACGCTCATGGCGGGCGGCGGGTCTCTGGAGAATAGTGTAACTGAAACTGAAACTGGTCTTTGTCTTTCTTTAATATGAAATTCCTAAATTGATACATTTTTGCAACCTCTTCCTTCAGTCTCAAGGCCAAGTCCACGGCCAAGGCACACGGTGGTACAGTATCTTTTTTTCAACGAAAAACACCTGCAAGTCGACACATTACTGAAGCGCATGCGCATCACAATTCATGAATAACTGCCATCTGGCGGACACGCGAATAATTGCAACCTATTAAATCTGAAGCCTTATCAATAAACGCATCAACCGCGCGTCAAGCCGTGGCTGAGAACGCAAAATTAATGCGGCATGCTCCGGGTGCAGTGCGTCGCATTCCAGGAAAAAGCCAGGGAAAACCCGGCGATGTGTTAGACTCAGATGCGCCGCAGCAGTAGCTGTTGTCAGCAGCGATACCGGATATCCGAGCACAACCTCAAGAATATTCAGTACTCTGTTTGCTATGCATGTGTTCTCTATCCACATCTTCCTCTTTTCCACGAGGTAGCTTGATGTTATAGTTCTAAACTAGGAAGTGCGTTTATAATTTTCAGTGCCTTTTTGCACATTATATATATATACATATATATCTATTCCTTTGAGGGGTTGTGTTGTTATAACATCTTTACACCCCCATACCATCATTGGACATAGTCGGTCATGGATTCGGAACTAGAACGAGGTAGCTTGACATTTGCCTTTTTTTTCCACAGACTGATATATTTGGGGTGTTTCCGCTGGACTATGACCTACCCTTGTCTGACCTTGGGACAGGTGACATGTGTACATAATTATTAAAACTAAAAGGGAACTTCGTTTTTTATTTAAAACCAAAATTGTTCCCAATAAAATTAATTAAGATGAATTAGTTGTTTACCCTGATAGTAGTTTACAGACATACCCCACATTAACGTACGCAATGGGACCGGAGCATGTATGTAAAGCGAAAATGTACTTAAAGTGAAGCACTATCTTTCCCCCACTTATCGATGCATGTACTGTACTGCAATCGTCATATACGTGCATAACTGATGTAAATAACGCATGTGTAACAGGCTCTATAGCCTCCCCGCTTGCGCACAGCTTCTGTACAGGTAAGGAGCCGGTATTGCTGTTCAGGACGTGCTGACAGGCGCATGCGTGAGCTGCCGTTTGTCTATTGAGCGAGATGAACTTACTCGCGAGTGTACTTAAAGTGAGTGTACATAAACCGGGGTATGCCTGTATATTTTTTAATTTTAATGTTGTATTGTATGTCTTTATTTATATAGCGCCATTAATGTACATAGCGCTTCACAGTAGTAATACATGTGGTAATCAAATAAATAACAGAGCATGGGAATAAGTGCTTTAGACATAAAAGTAACATTAAGGAAGAGGAGTCCCTGCCCCGAGGAGCTTAGAGTCTAATTGGTAGGTAGGGAGAACGTACAGAGACAGTAGGAGGGAGTTCTGGTAAGTGCGTCTGCAGGGGGCAAAGCTTTATGTATCATGTGTTCAGAATATCCACAGTGCTATTCATATGCTTCTTTAAGCAAGTATGTCTTAAGGTGGGTCTTAAAGGTGGATAGAGAGGGTGCTAGTCGGGTATTTAGGGGAAGGGCATTCCAGAGGTGTGGGACAGTCAGTGAAAAGGGTTTAAAGCGGGAGAGGGCTTTAGATACAAAGGGGGTAGAAAGAAGACATCCTTGAGAAGAACGCAAGAGTCTGGATGGTGCATAACGAGAAATTAGGGCTGAGATGTACAGTAAGGAGGGGCAGAAGAGTGTAAAGCTTTAAAAGTGAGGAAAATAATGGAGTGTGAGATGCGGGATTTGATCGGAAGCCAGGAGAAGGATTTCATGAGGGGAGTTACTGAGACAGATCTAGGAAAGAGTAGAGTGATTCTGGCAGCAGCATTTAGGATAGATTGTAGGGGAGACAGGTGAGAGGCAGGAAGGCCGGACAGCAGGAGGTTACAGTAATCAAGACGGGAGAGAATGAGGGCCTCAGTCAGAGTTTTAGCAGTCGTGCAACAGAGGAAAGGGCGTACCTTTGTTATATTGCGGAGGAAAAAGTGACAGGTTTTAGAAATGTTTTGAATGTGAGAGGCGAATGTGAGAGAGGAGTCGAGTGTGACCCCTAGGCAGCGTGCTTGGGCTACTGGGTGAATGATCATAGTTCCAACAGTAATGTAGAAGGAGGTAGTAGGGCCAGGTTTGGGAGGAAGTATGAGGAGCTCTGTTTTAGCCATGTTGAGTTTAAGGCGGTGGAGGGCCATCCAGGATGATATAGCAGAGAGACATTCAGAAACTTTGGTTTGTACAGCAGATGTAAGGTCGGGTATTGAAAAGTATATTTGTGTGTCGTCAGCATACAGCCGCGGTCCCTTTTATTCTCCATCTCCGAATTTTTTCGGGGATTTTTTCCGAATGCCACGCACTTCAACGCACTTCACCACGTTCATGCCGGATTCTGACCGCATTCATACCACATTCATGTTGCATTCACACCCGCGGTTGATGCGCGGTTGATGTGTTTATTGATAATGGTTTGGATTTGTTAGGAATGTGAACACACAGCGCCTCAGGCGGAGCTCACGGCTCTCTCCTTACACTGCTCAGACCCTTCCACTACAACCACGCAAGCCCCCTTCAGCTTCATCACTTACCCCTCGGAATGGTGGGACGCTCCACGAGGTTCTTCCTCCACACTCTGCGCCGCAGCCGTCGGCATGGAATCGCCGTCCCGTGCGCACTTGCGCAGCCCACGTTGCTTCCTCTCATGCACACATTGGACTTACAGTGCACACACAAAAGCCCTTGAACTTATCCTCACTCAGGCTTCGCCCCAAACACCGCATGGTTACAATCTGGCTCTTGCTGAGTGTCACCTGAGCTCTAAGAACAGCATCCAATGCACTGAAGCTCCCTGGGCTCCTCCAGGCACGCCCCCTCTCCTGGTTGGCTGTTCCAGCTTTATATACCCTCTCTGTTCTGTGCTTCCTTGCTCGTCATAGTTTTTGTATGGGTGTTTCACAGTGCTTGTTCTTTGTTTCTCTCGGTTTTGACGCGGCTTGGCAGACTAACCCCTTTGGCTCTCGACTTCGAATTGTTCCTGTTTACGTACCTTCTGGCTTCCTTCGACCATGGCACTCATCTCGATCCCTCCATACGTCTCTGTGACAGAGTGAAGTCAACTCCTATCAGTTACGCCTGGGAGACATATGTCTGAGTGCTTCATCCAGCACTCATAAGGGTTAACTCAGGGGGAAGTCAGGAAGTAACCTGACACCTGAGAGCCAGAAAGGTAGAAAAGGATCTTGTTACTAGCAGTAGCTGTCTCTCTCAGACAAGAGCACATGGATACATCTATCTGCTGCTAGCCAGAAGGATACAACACACTACTTACTGCAGCCAAGTAAGATTTGTTTCATTTGGTTTCATGACTGCTTAAAAGACTCTGCAGGTTTGGTTATGGTTTAGCCAGCCAGCCTGCTAGATAGGTCTGCTGTGTTAGTCAGTTTTTCTCCCATCATGGAGCAGAATTTATTTTGTTAAAGGAACAGTGTACCTGCATGTATGTTGCTGTGGAGAAATAAAGCCACTGAACGTTTTCATTTATCCTGAAACTGCACGTGTGGACTGTTCCCTGACCTCGGCTACAGGCCGTCCTGCCACAGTCTCCTACCCCTGATCTCGGCAATGGCAATGACCATTCTTCTGGGAAAACAATATCGGCAAGTATTCTCGCAATACACCCCATCTGGCCTGGCACCATCTAATACCACAACCCGGACACGTCCCTCGCTCTGTCGGTGTGTGTATTCATACCTGCCACCTCAGTTCTAGGGATAGGTCTGGTCTGCGGGCTACTCCAGCGTAACATTATGACGAGCCCACAAGACGCAGACCAGGCCGAACTGAGGCAAGCAATCTCTACGCTGATACAGCAAAACCAGGCCATGGCCGATCAGATTGTGGCCCTAACACACCAAATGGCTAAACTTTCAGCTCTGGTACCGGAAGCACCTGTTCCTCTTTCTCCTCCACAGGCTGCAGAACCAGTCAGACCTAGCAGTCAGGACGTGAAGATACCGTCTCCCAATCCGTACGCTGGCAACCCGCAGGAGTGCAGAGGTTTCCTTAACCAGTGCGAGGTTCAATTTGAAATGGCACCCCTTCAGTACGACACCGGCCGGAAGAAGGTAGCCTACGTGTACAACCTACTGACGGGCAGCGCGCTGGCATGGGCCTCGCCAGTCTGGGAGTTGCGCCCAGACCTGACACAAGACTACCTAGCCTTCAAGGGTAAGTTCCGACAAGTCTTTGATTCCCCTGCACGCCGGGAGATGGCATCTGTTTCCCTCCTCCAGATAACTCAGGGGCGAAGATCGGTAACACAGTATGCAGTGGAATGTCGCACGCTCGCCGCCGAGACGAACTGGGGACAAGAGCCGCTCATCTCCGTCTTCTGGCAAGGTCTCTCGGAGTCCATCAAGGATGAGCTTGCTCAGCAACCCAGCCAGACCAATTGGAGGCGCTCACCGACTTGGCCGTAAGCATTGATCAACGCATCCAGGTACGACGCTCGTAGCGTCAGCATGCCCGGCCACTAACCTTCCAAGCACCATTCCCCAACTCTCCTCTGGTTTCTAGACCGCCTCCTTCGCAGCAGCTGGCACTGGAGCCTCCCGAGCCAATGCAATTAGGGGTGCAACAGATCCGGAATCCACTACGACAACACCGCTACGCCGGCGGACTCTGTTTCTACTGTGGATCCCCTGAACATCTGGTCCGTGCATGCCCTTTGCATCCGGGAAATGGGAACACTCAGTGAGTATGGAGGGGCTCTCACTGGGTGTTATCTCTTCTCGTCCCCTCCCCAAGGAGGCACTGCCTAAGAAACTTACGATTCCTATCTCTCTCGCAGGCGCTGAGTTTCGCACATCTACTGCTGCCTTTATCGACTCTGGTGCTGGAGGAAACTTTGTAGACCTTGATTTCGCCAAACAGAACCGGATACCTTTGGTGAAGAAGGCCCAACCTATTGCCTTGGTTGGGATTGACTGTCGTTTGCTGTCTCCAGCCTTAATCTCGCTACAGACCGTACCTCTCCTCCTATCTACCTACTCCCACAGCGAGACCCTGGTCCTTGATGCCATCCAGGCCCCAGGTACGCCAGTAACCCTCGGCCTACCTTGGTTGCAGAAGAACAACCCTCCAATTGACTGGGTATCACCTACCCCCATCACCTGGAAACCGAGGTCAGGGAAGTCTCCCAAACTCTTGGCTAACACAATGACTCAGGACTCCATTCTTCCCCCGGTGTATCACCCTTTCCGCGAGGTCTTTAACAAGGTCCGCTCAGAACAATTGCCTCCTCATTGGTCCTACGATTGCCCCATCGATTTGGTCCCAGGAAACACCTTGCCCAAGTCCAAGACTTACCCATTGTCGATACCTGAGTCTCAAGCCATGGAGGACTACATCCTCCAGTTCCCCGGCGGGAGCAGGGTTCTTCTTCGTGAAGAAAAAGGATGGTACTCTGAGGCCATGTATTGATTACCGGGGCTTGAACGGTATCACCATCAAGAACCGCTATCCTCTCCCCTTGATCACGGAACTCTTCGATAAACTGCGTGGGGCTAAGATATTTTCCAAATTGGATCTCCGTGGGGCTTACAACTTGGTCCGCATCAGGCAGGGCGACGAGTGGAAGACGGCCTTCAACACCCACTGTGAGCATTACGAGTACCTCGTCATGCCTTTTGGTTTATGTAACGCCCCGGCTGTCTTTCAGGACTTTATTAATGACGTATTTCGGGAGGTGCTCAACATCTTTGTTATTGTCTATTTAGATGACATTTTGACCTTCTCCAAAAATCTCCAGGATCACATTCGTCACACCTCGTACGTCCTCTCACGTCTACTTAAACTTCACCTGTACGCCAAACTAGAGAAGTGTACCTTCCATCAACGCTCTACCCAATTTCTGGGCTACATTATTTCGGACGAAGGCTTTTTGATGGATCCAGGTAACCTCCAGGCAGTTACGGAATGGCCCAGACCAGAGACTCTCAAGGCTATCCAGCGCTTTTTAGGATTTGCAAACTACTATCGGAAGTTCATTCGCAATTTCTTCACTCTAGTGGCCCCCATCACGGCTTTGACTAGGAAAGGGGCTGACCCTTCTGCCTGGTCCGCCGAAGCTATCTCCGCCTTCCAGGCCCTTAAAGAGGCATTCGTCACGGCACCGATCCTGCACCACCCCAACAAGGATCTTCCCTTTATCATATAAGTTGACGCATCGGACTGCCGTGCAGGGGCTGTAGTAACACAGAGGGACTCGCCCCAGGATAAACTTCACCCTTGTGCGTATTTCTCCAAGAAATTTTCCGCCGCTGAGAGGAATTACGATGTCGGCAACAGAGAGTTATTGGCCATTAAAATGGCACTACAAAAGTGGAGACATCTGTTGGAAGGGTCAAGGGAGCATTTTATATTTTAACGGACCACAAAAATTTACTCTATATCAAAGGAGCACGTCGCCTCGGTCCTCGACAAGCTCGCTGGGCACTCTTTTTTTCTCTCTTCAACTATCACCTATCCTATATCCCGGGAACAAAGAACGTGAAGGCAGATGAGTTGTCCAGACCATACTCCTCGGAAGACAGGCCTGAGGCAACTTTGGAACCTATCCTACCTCACGAAATAATTTTGGCTACTTCCACCTTCAAATCGCTAGACAAGATCAAAAGGGACCAGCAACAGATCCCTTCAAACACGGCGATCCCCTCTAACAGGCTCTTTGTCTTGCCCAGATTCATTCCAGAGGTCCTAGATTGTGGACGCTCTTCTAAACCCGCAGGTCACCCGGGCTTCAGAAGGACGTTAGACTTAATTCGTCTGAACTTTTTGTGGCCCAGTATGTCTAAAGACATTGCGGAATACACTCGCGCTTTTCCTGTATGCGCCCAGAACAAGACACTTCCACAGAGACCTCAGGGACTTCTCCTCCCATTGCCAGTGCCTGCTCGTCCATGGTCCCATATCTCCATGGATTTCATAGTCGACCTCCCTAGGTCTAGGGGCTTCAACACCATTTTAGTTGTCGTAGACAGGTTTTCGAAGATGGCCCACTTCATCCCCCTCAAGAGACTGCCCTCCTCTCCCGCCCTAGCAGACATTTTCTCCGGGCATATCTTTAGGATCCATGGCATTCCGTCTTCCATTGTCTCTGACAGAGGATCCCAGTTCGTCTCCAAGTTCTGGAGGACCATCACTAAAAGACTGGGAATTGTCTCTTCCTTCTCCTCTGCATACCACCCCCAGTCCAATGGACAGACAAAGAGAACTAACCAGTCGCTGGAGAAATACCTCAGATGTTTCATCTCCGATTCCCAGGACGATTGGTCCCAACTCCTCCCGTGGGCAGAGTACGTGGTCAATTCGGCCCGAAGTTAATCCACCGAGAATCTCCATTTTTTGTCAATTATGGGTTTCACCCTCCCTGCCTACCCATTTCCATTCTGGCTTCTGGGATACCGGCGGTAGACGAACGGATTTCCACTCTCCAAGACATTTGGTCCAAGGTACAAAAGTCTCTCCACAAGGCTGCTGATACTGCTAGACTTCAGGCCAATCGCCACCGTCGGCCGGCACCCAACTACAAGCCAGGGGATTTAGTATGGCTCTCATCAAGAAACATCCGCTTGAGAGTCCCTTCCCCTAAACTGGCTCCTAGGTTTTTGGGACCCTTTCCCGTCGTGGAGCAGATTAACCCAGTGGCGTTTCGCCTTAAACTACCACCCTCCATGAGGATCCCAGATGTTTTTCATGCCTCGCTATTAAAACCCTACATTGCCAATTGTTTCTTTCCTAAACAGACCAGCAAGCCAGATCCAGTCACGGTACTCAATAACGAGGAATATGAGGTACAATCCTTACTGGACTCCCGCATTTCCAGGGGGAAGCTACAGTTTTTGGTCCACTGGAGGGGTTACGGACCCGAGGAGAGGTCTTGGGTTCCGCTAAAAGACATCCATGCGCCCAGCCTCCTGAAGACTTTTATGAGGAAATTTCCGGACAAGCCGTTCTTGGATCGTCCTGAGGCCGATCCTGAAGAGGGGGGTACTGTTAGGAATGTGAGCACACAGCGCCTCAGGCGTAGCTCACGGCTCTCTCCTTACACTGCTCAGACCCTTCCACTACAACCACGCAAGCCCCCTTCAGCTTCATCACTTACCCCTCGGAATGGTGGGACGCTCCACGAGGTTCTTCCTCCACACTCTGCGCCGCAGCCGTCGGCGTGGAATCGCCATCCCACGCGCACTTGCGCACCCCACGTTGCTTCCTCTCATGCACACGTTGGACTTACAGTGCACACACAAAAGCCCTTGAACTTATCCCCACTCAGGCTTCGCCCCCAAACACCGCATGGTTACAATCTGGCTCTTGCTGAGTGTCACCTGAGCTCTAAGAAAAGCATCCAATGCACTGAAGCTCCCTGGGCTCCTCCAGGCACGCCCCTTCTCCTGGTTGGCTGTTCCAGCTTTTTATACCCTCTCTGTTCTGTGCTTCCTCGCTCGTCATAGTTTTTGTATGGGTGTTTCACAGTGCTTGTTCTTTGTTTCTCTCGGTTTTGACGCGGCTTGGCAGACTACCCCCTTTGGCTCTCGACTTCAGATTGTTCCTGTTTACGTACCTTCTGGCTCCCTTCGACCACAGCACTCATCTCGATCCCTCCATACGTCTCCTACCCCTGATCTCGGCAACGGCAACTACCATTCTTCTGGGAAAACGGTATCGGCAAAAATTCTCGCAATACACCCCATCTGGCCTGGCACCATCTAATTCCACAACCCGGACACGTCCCTCGCTCTGTCGGTGTGTGTATTCATACCTGCCACCTCAGTTCTAGGGACGGTCTGGTCTGCAGGCTACTCCGGCGTAACAGGATTTAATTGGTTGCATATGGGACTGGCAGTTGCTTGGCGCCAGCTGATTGGCAAAGTCTATGGTGAGTAATGTTGCCGTATTTTATTCTGTTTTTGAAATATCAATATCAATGCACAGTCAAGCGATTCTCCTGGAAGCAATATCATAGGCGGAGCAGCTTCTACAGTAGATACTGAACAATTGGTGGAACCCTAGGCGCATGCGCATTGGAACCTTCTTGAAACGCATATGTGTGTCATCACATCAACAGTAGGCGCATACGCATGTGAACAGGAGATGCCCCCCGAGAAAATTATTGGTGGGACTGACTGTGGGAACTTCTTTAGGGGATTGACTGATCATTACAGTAAAACTTTTACTTTTTTTTTTTCCTCAGAAAAGAAAACTTTGTCATCTCATGTGGAAAACGACAAATGGAGGAATTTCAATGGATAATATCGCTTTGTGTTACAATGCCTGCACATTGCTGATTCTGATTTAAAAAAACACATACCGGAGTCAACAGTTTAGTTGCCGTTGTTATTGATTAGGATAGAATACTGTAACTGAGAGCTTCATAGAAAACTTGAAACAATATGCTGTTGTTTTCAGACCGTATACAATACTTTTTTATATATACAGTACTGTATAATAAACCCGAAAAATAAACGTATGCATTTATTCTACATGTATTCCAGTACATATGTGTATTCTATACCCGTACAGCATGTATTGTTTTAATACTCTTGTGATGTACTGTACAGTGCTGAGCATGCCTACAGTATACTGGACAGTATGCCTGGACAGTACTGTACAGTATGTTCTAGAAACACTGTATTTTGTTACAGTATAAAAGGAGACAATGGAACAATTTAAAACAAATCAACATTTTCTTTTATTGGTGGAGTAAGTAGTGTACAAAAACATTTATTTACAAATACAATTTAAAAACATTTTAAGTGTACAGCACTTCAAAATATTAACAGGTGTATGGTTTATTGCTAGTGAAAACATTTATGTACAGAAAGTCAAAACATTTACAGTAGCATGGTGTACAGAACAGTCAGTTAGGCCTGCACAACTCCAGCCCTCGAGGGTCGCAAACAGCCCCGGTTTTAAGGATAACCTTGAAAATTGGGACTGTTTGCGGCCCTCAGGGACTGGAATTGTACAGTAAGTAAAAACATTTCTTTATTAATACAAGTTAAAACACGCAACATCTCCTTTATTAAAGTACAGAAAGTCAAAACATGTAAAGCACAACAGTATGGTGAAGATGGGCTGTAGATTTCCGGGAGAGCGGCGGCAGCGTTGTGGACAAGTAGTGGAGAAGATGGGATGTAGGTTTCCGGGAGTGCGGCGGCAGAGTCGTCGAAGCGTAGTCGAGGAATTGGCCTGCGGGTTCGATGGGTTGGCTGACATTTCTTTTGCCTTGAGTGTACATCACCGAATTTCTTCATGACATAATAAGGCTTACATGTATTAAAACCCTTAGCCTTTGGGGTTAGCAGAAGGTTTTCTTTATTAGCATTAGCCTGTCGCTTTGAGAATAGTAGTAACAGGCGGTTCACTGCAATCGCAGGGGCATAAAAATAGAAGTCCTCATGCAATGATTAAAAGGTTGTTTATTAGGTGCATTGGCACAAAATATTCCGCTACATAGAAACTCTGACGCGTTTCGTCCGCAGGTAGGGACTTTGTCAAAGGCATAATGAGTTTTTGGAACGATGCAAAAAATATATTGACCATATTGCGACTGTGTTGCCCTTTGTGATCGCGCGTAATGGGCAAGCATCAGGGAGGTAGTATGGTATAGTACTGTACTGTAGTATTGTAAGTACAGTATGATACAGGTAAGTATAGCACAGATTTTTTTTCCCTGAGAGCAGCACTAGCCATCTGGTTACAAAGTATTTAACAGTAGTCACAGTATACAGTAGTTCCAGTATAGAATTTTTTGACAGTACTAACTGCATACTGTAGTCCAATATGGAGTAGCTATACAGTACACAATGTCATCATATGCACCTAACTGCTCAATTGAGAAAATGGAGCAAGCGAGAGAATAAAAGACGTTCAAGGAGTTTAGAGGCAAAAAGCAGGAGGGAGACAGGTCGATAGTTAGAAAGACAGGTAGGGTCAAGATTGCTGTTTTTGAGTAATGGTATGACTGTTGCATGTTTGAAGGAGAATGGAAAGGTTCCAGAGCAGAGGGAGGAGTTAAAAATGTGTGTGAGCATAGGGATTATAGAAGGAGCAAGAGTTTTAGGAGATGGGAGGGAATGGGGGCAAGAGGGCAAGAGGTAGAGGGAGAAGAGGCGATCAACAGTGACACATCCTCCTCTGAGATAGTGGAAAAAGAGTCAAGGAATGCAGGAAGAGAGTTAGGAAGAGGTGTAGGATGGGAGGAAGAAACAGAGGGGATGTTCTGACGTATGGATTATACCTTTTCCTTAAAATAGTCAGCAAAATTCTGAGCGGAGATGGAGGAAGGAGAGGCAGCTGAGGGTGGTTTGAGTAGAGTATCAAAGATAGAGAACAGTCGGTGTGGGTTAGACTTGTGCATGTTGATTAGTGAAGAAAAGTAGGCTTGTTTAGCTTGCAAGAGGGCAGAGTTGAAACAGGATAGCATAAATTTGTAGTGAAGGAAGTCTTTGAGAGTATGAGATTTCCTCCAGAGGCGTTCAGAGGAACGAGTGGAGGAACACAGCATGCACATGTGGGAATTTTGCCAGGGTCTAGGGTTAGAAGGGCGAGCACGGCAGAGAGAAAGCGTGGCATGTAGATCAAAAGAGGTGGACAACGCAGAGTTTTAGTTCCTGACCAGGTTGTCAGGGTCTGTAGCAGAGCTGAGAGAGGGGAGCGTAAAGGGGACGCAAAGTCAGGTAAGTGAATAGAGCGCAGGTTTCTGCAGAACCGGTGGGGTAGATGGAGGTGGAGAAGGGGAGAAGAGATAGAGAGAATGAGATGAGGTGATGGTCAGAGAGAGGAAAAGGGGAAATTGAGAAATCAGAGAGAGAGAAGTTTTTAGTGAAAACCAGGTCTAAGTAGTGGCCATCCTTGTGGGTGCTTGGTACAGTCCACTGTTGAAGGCCAAAAGAAGAGGTTAGAGAAAGAAAGCGGGAAGCCCAAGGGAGAGAGGGGTCATCAATGTGGCAATTGAAGTCCCCAACGAGAGGAACAGGGGAGTCTGAGGAGAGAAAAAAGAGAACCAGGATTCAATGTGAGAGAGAAAGGCAGAAGGCAGATGAGTAGAAGTAGGTGGGCGATAGATGACCGCCACATGGACAGGGAGAGGAGAGACGATCTGGACAGTGTGAGCCTCAAAGGAGGGAAAAGCAAGAGATGGAGGAATAGGAAGGGTTCGGTAACAGCAGAGAGAGGAGAGCAGGAGCCCCACGTCTCCACCCCTGCCATCAGGGCGTGGAGTGTGGGAGAAGGAAAGGCCACCATAAGAGAGGGCAGCTTCCAGAGCAGAGTCAGACTGAGTAAGCCAGGTCTCAGTTATAGCAAATAGGAGCAGACAGTGAGAGAGAAAATTTCATGTACAGAGAGGAACTAGTTAGAAAGGGAGCGAGCATTCCAAAGGGCACAGGAGAAAGGGAGAGAGGAGGGAGGTTGGAGAGGTTGACACCAGAGGGAGTAGAGGTTGCAATTGGCAGATGAGGACGAGCACTTGCAGGAATAAGGCAGAGACCAGGATTGGGAGAGATATCCCCAGAAGCAAGGAGGAGAATCATGGATAGAAAGAGAATGTGTGAGGATGATTTGTATGGATGTGCTTTATTTCTGGGGATATAGCTGTGTGGTGTCAGAAGGAGCAGGTAAGAAAGGAGTTCATGTGAACAGAGAAGTGATGAAGGAAGGAGAGATGGAGATATATGAATAGAGTTAGAGACATACTGAGGCTGGTAAAAAGAAGTGCATAATTTGAGAAGAAGTAAAGTCACAGCAAATATAAATGGTAAAGGTAGCATCACAGCAGTAATGATGCAGTCTGGTATAGATGATATCCTCCTTTCCAGCATAGTTCAAATGCAGGAATCAGGGCCAGTTGGGGGTGTCCACTTCTTCACTTCTTTTGAACTTCCTTTTAAACTTCAGTTGTACAGTAGTCCTGCCACTTATAAAGGGCCACTTGTACATGAGCTGCAGGCAGCATTAGGCTGTTCTATCTGGGTTTATATGGGCCTAAGATTGTTGCAGTTGCATACAGTATACTAACATACACACAGCAAAGAGTTGAAGCAGACAGGATTCAGATATGGGAAATTACCTAAGATTGTTTCAGTTGCATATACTAACATACACACAGCAAAGAGTTGAGGCAGACAGGATTCAGATATGGGATATTACCTGAGGAGAGAAGATGATTTTGTTAGGGTAAGGGGTCCTTCCTTTGAAACTTCAATTGTTCAGTAGTCCTGTCACTTATAATGGGCCACTTGGACATCGGCTGCAGGCCTTGGAATGTTTGTAAAGTTCTCAAAAATCCTCATCTTACGGTTACATAGTTAGATAGCAGATGAGGTTGAAAAAAAGACTTCCGTCCATCAAGTTCAACCTACTGTATAAGGTTGCTCTTTTCTGATGTACTGTAAGTCACATGTACAGTATACTGAATATTATAAACAACAACTAGACCTAGAAGTACTAGTTTGCCCCCTGCACTATTCTTTGCTTATATGACGTCCAGTAGCTGTGTGGCTTTACTCATCCTTACAAGCTCAAGTACATTGATCTGTAAAATGGGATTTGAAGCTTCAATGTCACTTGGCAAAATATTAAATTATTAAATTATTCACATATTAAAGCTTTACACTCTTCTGCCCCTCCTCACATCTCAGCCCTAATTTCTCGCTTTGCACCATCCCGACTCTTGCGTTCTTCTCAAGGATGTCTTCTTTCTACCCCCTTTGTATATAAAGCCCTATCCCACATTAGACCTTTCACACTAACTGCCCCACACCTCTGGAATACCCTTCCCCTCAATACCCGACTAGCACCCTCTCTATCCACCTTTAAGACCCACCTTAAAGTTGCAGTTCAGTCTTTTTTTTTTAATTAATTTTTTACTTCAATAGTTTCATGTGGGCAATCTCTAATTACCTACAGAACTGTATAGCTGCCAGTCAATTCGTTCTCCATGTATTGATCAGCAAAATTTGGCAAGATCTTTGGCATATGTTTTTCTTCTGCTTCTGTCACTCAGTGGAAGCTCATGAATATTCATGAGCACTCCTGCACTGACATGTGCAAGAGGGAGGGAAGGGCTGACAAAAGGGGTGTGCCAGGGCTTGTGACAGGACATGAAAGGGGAGTGCCTTAGCAAATGGTTGTTAAAATAGAAGACAAGAAAATTGGTCTTTCAAAGTTGTTTTTTTTAAAACAGAAAATGCTAAAAGTATTTTTTCTTACTTCAGAAGTGATTTATTAAATAAAACACACATGCAGGATATTGACTGAACTTCAGATTTAAGACACATTTGCTTAAAGAAACATATGAATATCACTGTGGATAATCCTGGACACATGATACATAAAGCTTGGCCTCCTGCAGACGCACATACTAGAATTCTCTCCTACTGTCTCTATACGTTCCCCTACTTACCAATTAGATTGTAAGCTCCTCGGAGCAGGGACTTCTCTTCCATAATGTTACTCTTATGTCTGAAGCACTTATTCCCATGACCGGTTATTTATATTATTTGCTCTTTATATGATTACAACATGTATTACTACTGTGAAGCGCTATGTACATTTATGGTGCCATATAAATAAAGACATTAAATACAATACAATATTAGACTTGCAACAAAGTGAAAGAACTTAACTATGTGACAATTTCTGTACCATCTCTAACTGTTGTTTCATATTATTAAATCAACGAATAAGCAGTATTGAAGTGACCAGGGCAGAGCTATAATAAAGTGCTGTATGTGGCCAGGGTGACAGCACAAGGTAGAAAGTTACAAAAAACACTCCAGAAAACATGATTACTGTAACATCCACTAGTGCCCAGCATGTCAGACTTTGGGGAGGATGAAGGGAGACAATGGTCATAATCAAATCTGGCACTCTAGTATAAAGGTTTTTAATGTATCAACATTTTAATCCCAATTAGAGACCTTTACCTTTTATTACCTTAGGGTTCAAGATGAAAAAAGCAAAGTACAGGCAATTTGTACAACACAGTTGAACCTATCACATGATCACTGTTTAAATTAAAACACCCTTTTCATTGCAAGAAGCATGCAATACACACACACACCTACCAACTAATTTCAGGTCAACAATGTGATGTGATCTAGTCCTGGCTTTGTGATCCCATATAAACCTTGATCTGGTGGAGTACAGTAGGTACTTTAGTACCAGAGAGTAACAAACGGGAGTCAAATAACAGAAAACTAGTTGCTGCTGTTTTTGGAGCTCTATCGTAACTGTGAGTATACTGCAGAGCAATGTCAAACTCGACAAAAAAAAAACCCTGACCCAGAGAGCTCACGCTCTAAGTGGCCCAGATGTAGCAAGACTTACAATACTGTGCTTGGTGCCATGGATGAACAAACAGAAGTCTGCAGTGTCGGGGACATCAATAGGGCTGTTTGGGTCTGAATGGGAACCCTTGCAGCGTTAATTCTTTGGTGCCCCTTTTATAGTGACAGTAGGAGAAAGTGTATATGCTGGGCCTGTGAATGAGGGTTCAGTAAGTGCCTCTGAGTGTGGGGGACAGAACACATAAAACCAGACTATTAAAATGCTTCATGCAGATACATTTTGGTCCACCAATGATGGATTTTTAACATGATTGTGTCCCTTTGGCTGCTACTGGATGTGTGCTGTTCTGAGTTGACCGAGTATATAATTGGTGTGTATTATTTCATGTGAGTGTATATGTGTATATGTGTATACATTGGATAAAGTTTGTTTAAAGTGGTGATTGTGCTGTGTCTGGGAAAGCTGTTACCATGTTTTTGAAAGATATATGCAATAGTTTTGCTTAGAAAGCAGATAGGGAGAAGGGCTCCCTGCAATAAATTAATCTTTCTTTAAGTAGAAAAAAGAAAGTGGACCAATTACCCTGTCAATAAAAAACGTAATGAAACTCTGGGACTGTAAATTAAAAAATGGTGGTACTTTGTGGTGAATATTAGATGTCTCCCTCCTATCCCTGTCAGTTCCTGGTGTAACAGTAACAGTTAAACAACAAGCCATGATTTTATCATTTGCAGCACAGTCTATTTATAACAGCTTTTCTTCTGCATCAGATGCCAGGTTTCTGCTGCCTAGAGATCTGTGAATCTTCCCCATTCCTTCAGAGAATCAGACATTATTGACAGGGGGATATACTGTAGTACTGTAGGTTGAGACTTGGCAATTCTTTGCAAATTAGCATATTAAACTAAATGAGAGTGCATGTTGATTTATTGCTGTTAAATCGCTTGCAAACTCTTACCTTTATCTTTAACTGTTCCTGTAATATCTTTATATTTAATGTACAGAATATCCCTGTTATACCTAATATTATGCAATGCCTTTATATATAATGTATACCCCTGTTTACCTAATGTAACCATGTATTTGTAACCATGTATCTGTCATCATAACTGTGCCCAGGACATACTAACAACGAGAGATAACTCTCAATGTATTACTTCCTAGTAAAACATTTTATAAATAAAATAAAATAAATGACTCAGCTCCAGCTTTTCTCGCTACTTAAATAGCGCATGGTTTGCGACCTCATTGAAACGTTCTCTAGTATTATCATCAAAACGACTATAAGGAGAAACATCTCAGCATTTTGTTCTTAACATAACATCCAAGTACTGATACAGATACCAATATGATACAATAGGAAACATTGTAACTTTGTCATGTTTTTGTATCAAATTGATTTGAAAAGAATATTGCCAACAAGTGACCTGTTTCTTCTATTAAAGACACTACATCCCAAACATACTGTATCAATCTAATTTTTGTTCTACTAAGAACTGCACCTTTAAAGCCCCAGTCTTACTTACAGAAGCAATATATATAGGACTTGCAATTACTGTAGATAGTTTGAGGCCCCACTGACAGTAAAGTATAAAGTTAAAGTATGCTCACTTACTGATACTGCAAATGCTCACTTCAGAATAACAAGTGCAGAGTAGTCCAGCTGTTCTCCTTGTAATATATTTCTATTATGGGGTTTTATACCATTACAGCCATATCCCTACTGCTGTATTGTGTGGGCCAATCAGAACTTGTTAATAAATTGAATTTTAATGATTTCTGTTTATCTTAAAAAAGTGCCCTCTTTTGGGAATCAGGTACAGTGGGAATAAGAATCTCTGTACAGAGCAGAAGTAGCAGAATCTGTGGAAATAAAATGAGAATTAAGTGCTACATGTTATCTTTGGTTACCTTGTGCAGCCCTGAGTAATCAGATATTTATTTTGACACCCGTGCCAGGCTTTTTGTGGGTATCGGGGGTGGGAAAAGGGGGTATTTGGCCCTTGGTGGGTGTGTGCCCCCACATACTGTAAAACCATGATTTAATTTTTTACACACACAATTAATACCCCAGGCAGTGCGGGTCCCCGGTTGTCCCGATGGGTGTCCACAGGTCCTACAGTGCACAACGGGTGTCTAGGGGCCTTCGGGTGATCTCCGCTAGGCTCCGTTGGCCTCCAGGTGGTGCCCGGGGGTCCACAATGCATAGTGGTACATCATACCCATATAATATAGGTCTGACATGCCACTATAGCACTCAATGGGCACCTAATCAAAATACATTAATACACAAAAGACACAATAATAAAACATACAAAAACAACTAAACACCCCAAATCAATACATTAAAACAATAGCCAACAAATGCAATTAATACAAGCACTAACCAACACAACAAAAAATTAATTCAACCATTTACCAACAAAGCAATTAATTAATAAAACAACTCGGCTAACCAACGAGGAATTAATTCAACCATTAACCAACAAAGCAATTAATTAATAAAACAACCTGGCACCACAACCATTAAAATCATTACCCAACACAAGACATCATTAATAAAAAAAGAAAATCAATCGCCAAATTTTTTTTAATTAATGCAGCAAAATGACAAACAATTACATCCACATAATAAACACCCATAGAAAAAATCACACGCAATACAAAGCAAGCAGTTCAAAACAAATTATTGACCTAATAATGTATTGACCTGTACCCTAAAGTGGTACAGATTAATACATAATCAGTCAATGTGCAATGAAAAAATGACCAAATAAAAAATTACATCGAAAAAAACTGTAAAAAAAATACATTTACATACATTCAATATTTTACTTACCTTTAGAAGCGTTGGCCCTCCGACTCTTGGGGAATCAGGAAGCTCACATACCGCGAAGGCCTGAAACTGCATCCGATGCCACCTGCCATGAAGATCCGGATCAGATACCCCAATTCATCTTTCTTTTCAATCCGCTTCTTCTATCTTCTTCTGTAATTATTTCTTAATTTTCTATATCTTCTTTCTTCAACTGTCAATCCAAAAACCCAATGGTAGATCCTAACACAATGTTATCTCGTCGGCTTCTTGGGCTCAAATGAGGCGTCACGGCTTTAATATGGCCGTTGACACCACATTTGGGCGGTACATGGTTCAACAACCATCTGATTGACTGTTAAAACCATGTGCCCTTTTTTTTTTTAAATTACGTAATTTAAGAGGAATGATGCCAGCCAATCAGAAAGGAGGTGCGTCATTTCCCTATAACATGATGTCACAAAATCCAAGATGGCCGGCGTCACATGATATTTCAGCCAACCAGATCGTGGGAACTAATTCCAGGGTACACTGTGGGGCCTGCGGACACCTATGAGGACGACAGGGGACCCCGGCCTGGGGTATTAATCCTGTGTATAAAATAATAAATCCTGGTTTTATGGGGGCACAGGGGAGGGTGTTGTACTGGTGCTTACTAAATATTTTTACATTTAAATTGTAGTCCTGGTGTAGATGAGCAGGGGGTCTCCAGAGCTGAATCGCGTTGGTTTCATGTCCGGGGACCCCCTGCTTCCTGAGATACAGGCCCCGTTATGGGGTGCCGGTATCCCTCTGTTTGTTTACAATCCACTTGGATTTTAACATGGCGGTGATACCGGCACCCCATACCAGGGCCTGTATCTTGGGAAGTAGGGGTCCCCGATGCTGAAATCAACTTTGTTCAGCTCAGGAGACCCCCTGCTCACGCACACTATGAATAAAAATAAAATGTAAGCAGCTTCATTACCTTAGCAGCTATCCACTAAGGTAATGATTTTTTATTTGGGGAGTGGGAGTGTTTGATCCTAGTGTGAGGAGCATGGCGTCTCCTGAGTTGAACAAAGTTGTTCTCATCCTCGGGGACCCATACTTCCCGAGATACAGGCCCCATTATGGGGTGCCTGTATCCCTCTGCTTTGTTTACATCCAACGGTCACGTGACCCACAGGATTATAACATGGTGGGGATACCGGCACCCCATAACAGGGCCTGTATCTCAGCACGTAGGGGTCCCCGGAACTGAAATCAATGCAGTTCAGCTCCGGAGATCCCCTGCTACATTACTGTAATGTTAGAATTTTAATGAAACGCATGTGAGAGGTGCGCAGTTAGAGTGACTGATTCATCAGCCTATCTATTTCTGCGCGTCTTTTACAGAAAGGCAGACCCCGGTAGGACTCACATCGCAGGGACCCCTGCGTTAATCCGATGGGCCATTAGTCTGCTGCGACAAATCTATTGAGGATCACGGGCATATCTTGAAATTCCATTTAGAGATTTGTTAGAATAACGGCCGCTGCATCTGTAGTTTATTGATATTATGGGGGCAATGTGCAGGGAGCGCTCCGTTGCTCCGGAGGCTCCGTGACGCACCCGGCTATCGGAAGCTACCATGTTGGGAATGGCGCCGGCGCAGGAATTCCATTATGCATGTTCAGACTGGGTCAGGTTGCGGCGACCATTAGGAGCAGCGCACGCATGCACAATGAGCAGGAACAGCAGTGGCCATTACCAGTAAGCACCCGCAGGGGAACTACAGTTCCCAGCAGGCCCCGGAGCAGTGGATCACCAGCAGTACTACAGCCAATAGGGCTCCTGTAGGTAAAAAATAGGTGTAAAATCAGCGCTTATGCAAACAACAAATAACAAATAAAAACCTTAGATACAATGTCCGAATGGTAGTCCTGGAGCTGCCTTGAAAAGATAGTTCTGGTATCTTCTTCCCAGAATTGGATTAAAGGTGAAAGGTGATCTTTTCTGGCGCTGAGGTGAGGTAATAGAAGGTGATGCTTGAAGTTTCTTCTATTGAGCAGTGTCCTCAGGAAAAGGAGAGACAAAAAGACAAAACATGCAGGAAGCCTGCAATGGTGTATTACCCAAGGGATAGATGAATACAATTGAAAGAGCAATTTATTAAAGGTTAAAATGACCATGGATGACAAACATAAATACAAAAGAATAAATAATTAATTGAATAATTAAAATGTTTGACAAATAAATGAACAATGGGCAAGTGCCTAAGCACTGTCCACACTCTTTCACTTTGGAACGTAGTTCAAAATTCCTTTCTTTGCTCCGCCTGGGTTAAAATTGAAATCCTACTCACCGGACGTGAATAGGAATAAAGCACTTGGTTTTTTAGTCTTTGCCGTTGGGTTCTCCACTCGCCTGGTGGTGTTTTCGTCTCTGCAGCCGGTGGATCAAATTCTGTGCTCCCACGTGAATTCCTTCCTGGAACGCACACGATCCGTTCGCGCGATGACGTCACCAGTTTTTTCCTCCGCTACGGTGGCTCAACAGTGCCAAAATACCTTCCAACGCGTTTCGAAAGCACAAATAATGTCTCTCTTCGTCAGGGATAAGTGCTAGGTACATCTGCGCTTCTATATATGTCCAAGTCCGTAATTGAAGATGTTTTGTGATTGGCGCAATTACAGATAGAATAATTAGTCTCATCTGCCTTCTAAATGATGTCTTATAGAGACAAAGATATATTATAACGTGAAAACAACTTATGATATTACAACAGTTTTTGGTTATTTGTTACAACAAATGTTGGATGTTTGTTAAATATATTAAATATTGATTATTTGTTAAATAATGATTACTTGTTAAATAATTTCTAGACATTTGCAATAAAGCATCTCTGTGATCTAATAAGACTTGTGTGTTGGAGTTATAAATTTTTTCCTGATCCATTTTAAAGTTAAAGATATACACTGGCGACACACTTTATTCGAGCTCGGCTAGTTCCACGAATTCGGGTATACCCGGGTGTATTGAGGTTTGTGACTGTTTTCTGCCCGAGTGCATTGAGGTATTTTCCAGGCAGGGATTGAAGCATTTTATTCCCGCTGGCTGCAATACTGCACAGTATATATATATACTGAATTACAATTCATGAATTTATGCCATCTGGTAGACACGCGAAGCATTGCAGCCTATTAAATCCTAATCATTATCATTTAACAGATCAGCCGCCCGTCAGCCAGGCATGAACCCAGGCTGGGAAGGCAAACGCAACAGGGCTTGTCAGAGGTGAGGAGCGGCGCATTCCAGGTATCTGCCAGGTACATACTGGGTATTTGCTCGAATAAAGTGTGTCGGTGCAGTACTGCTCCTGACGAAGCTGTGTACTACAGCGAAACGCGTAGAGCCAATGAATCTGCAGCAGCTGCCTCCACGAGAAGACGCCGGACGCTAGAACTCTCCCGCAGACTCTTCACCATCGCCGTTGCCATCCCTTTCCACCGGATGCGGTCACCCGCGAGACGGAAGTGACGTCACACGTCACCGCCGGCGGCACGGCTGGTAGCAGAGGAGGATCGGGAGGATACACCGCCGCGATTGCGAGCATTTATTTGCCAAAGATACCCTTTCATGTACATATCTTTTGTACTTAGTGTGAGTACATTTCTTATCCTCTTAATGATATAAATCCATTGTATTGCAATCTGCACCATTGGGCCGTTCTGTGTCTTCTATTTTGCATATACCACATTGGGAGCTGAATACCTGGAACAGTCTCCTTGCATAAGAACAGAATGGGGCCAATATACTTCTAAAAGGAATACCAACTACCTATACATCTCCTGGTTGAACTAGACCAGAATACTACACTTTATTTATTTTTGTAAGTAAGTTACTCCTTAAGAGCCAAGACTTTTATTTAATTCACAGCACAATAATATACTGCATTATTATTGTTTTTCACGTTTTTTACCTACATGAGGTGTTCCCGATTGGATCGCTCCCTTCCCACCCCAAACAAAGACTGTATCTGTGGGAAATCTTAGCACATTTCCTTGGAAAGGTTGAGAAGTATCGTGTTGGGTAACATTTTATGTTAATTTTTATTTTTATTTTTTCAATATAACTCTGTCGATACTTAAGGAAACTGTGGCGCCTATGCAAATCATTTAAGTACCATTTTAAAGTTAGCAATCATATATTGATTTAATGAATGAATTTGTCCCCCCTTTAAAAAATAGTCTCAGTGGTCTCAGAGATGCTTGTGGTGAACAGCAAATGGAAGCATAATTTTAATTACAAAAACGAAAATTTGCACATTGTTAAACTTCGTGTGCTGATTGACCCGATATATTATGTAGGACAACAAAATTGGAAATGAAGATTAAAATAAAGATTTTACAGAACTTTGTTCTTATTGCGAGTAAAGTTAAAATGCACTTTTAGTCATGACTTAGAATAGAATAAGGAAGGAAGATCTGAGCTGGTCATGATTTGAAGTGATTTAGAACATTATAATGAAGTGAATGTGTTATTTAAATGAATTTTACTTATAGGTTACTTAAGTGATTCCTGGGGTGAAAAAATATGTGGTGGAAAATAATAATAAAGGGATGATGATGAATATTTATAGAAATGACTCGTGGTATTAGTGTGTATGAAATTGGTAGTGCTGGTGTATTATATACAGTGAATTAAATGCTTGTGTGTAATATATATTAATAAGTAATTAATTTTATAATAATATATTGTGTTATAAACTTAATCTTAACCACCTATTAAAGATCATACTGATAGTGTCATCAGGTCGGCAGACAACATCATAATTGTGAAATTAGTGTGATTTCAAGAAGGCTGACAGATCGAATTCAATGTTTAGACCTGATGGGCTAAGGGTCTTCAACTCGAAGATCCAGAATGACTCTCTTTTAGAAATGAAGTTCATTTTGTCTCCACCTCTGTTACTGAAATTTGGACATTCAATGGCATGACATCTCAACCCCACAGGACTCTGCTAATGGACCTTTTTGAAATGAAGTTATACATTATGTAGTTCAAATCCCTTCTTTATATTATAAATGTGTTCCCCCAATCTTCTCTGTAATGTTCTACCCGTGCGGCCTACATATTGGAGGCAACACGGGCATTCTAGAAGATATATGACATATTGACTGTGACAATTAATTAATGTTCTGATGGGATATTCTTTTCGTGTAATGTTTGATGAGAATTGTTTAGTTTTAATACTATACTGGCAAGCTGTACATTTTGCACATGGGAAATAACCTTTGATGTTATTTTTAGTAATAGTATTTTTACTAAAGGGACATCTTGGTGACAAAAACGTTTTCAGATTGTTAGCTCGCCTGAAATATATTTCAGGTTTTTCTTTGAGATGTTTCCTTAAGATCTCGTCCTGTCTCAATAGGCCCCAATGTTTGGCAAAGATTTTTCTTATCTCTGGTGCTGATGTGTTGTATTGTGTGGTAAAAGCTACTGTTCTATTCTTATCTTCTTGATCCCTGGGTTTGTACTGCAGTAAATCTGATCTCGTCATGTTTCTTACAGTTTCCACTGCTTGTTCTAATTAATGTTTGTTGTAGTCCCGATCTAAGAACTTTTGTTTCAGTTCTTGTGCCTGTAGTTCAAACATGTGAGGCTCAGAACAATTACGTTTGATCCTAACCAGCTGTCCCTTGGGGATGTTTTTTATCCAATTTGGATTATGGTTACTGCTGGCTAGGAAGTAATTGTTGGCCTGGACAGGTTTGTAATAAGTTTTTGTCTGCAAGATCTTATTATCTACATAAAACTGGAGGTCCAAAAAATCGATATTTTTCTTACTCTCTTTGAAAGTGAACCTTAAGTTCCTATCGTTGTTATTAAGATAGAGTTTGAATTGTTCTAATTCAAAAACAGAACCCCTCCAAATGAATATGATGTCATCTATGTAGCGCCGCCATAGGACCAAACTTGCCCCCAGCTCCGGGTTGGACCGGATGAAATCATCCTCCCATTGCCCCATAAATATGTTCGCATAGCTGGGAGCAGATTTGGTACCCATGGCGGTGCCACATACCTGTAAATAAAATTTTTCCTGAAAAATAAAATAATTGTGTCTTAAAATAAAATCTATAGAAACCATTAGAAATTGAGCCAGTTTTGGTGATAACGTATTGTCTTGTTTTAACTTGGATGAAATTGCTTTACATCCACTTATATGAGAAATTACAGTGTATAGTGAGGTCACATCTGCCGTCACAATTATGAAGTCATCATGCCACTGAATGTCCCGTAGTATTTGTAAAACGTGGGTGGTGTCTCTTAGATGAGAACGTAACTTAACTACATATTGTTGCAAATGGTGGTCAATGAATTCTGACAGAGGTGAAGTCAATGATCCTATACCAGATATTATTGGACGACCTGGTGGTCTATTGAGATCTTTATGTATCTTTGGGATCATATAGAAAATGGGTAATCTGGGGAAGATGTTATAAATTAATTCTTGTTCTTTCTCCCCTATTGCTCCATCTGTAACTGCCTGTTCTAATATAGTTTTTAATTTCTTCTGATATAGAAATGTAGGATTATTCTCCAGCATTTTATAAGTGTCTTTGTCCTCCAATATATGTCTAGATTCTTCTAAATAGTAGGAGGAATCCATGATTACCATGCCCCCCCCCCCTTTATCTGCCGACTTGATAACTATCTGATCATTGTTTTCCAATTGTGTGATTGCTTCTTTCTCATGTTTGCTCAGATTTTCATTCCCTATCTTCTTTTTAATAATGCATTTCTCTATGTCTGCTGATACCATTTCTGCAAACGATTCCACTAGGTTACCCCTCGCAAATTTTGGGTAAAATGTGGAGCTAGGTTTAAATTTTGAAAAAAAAAATTCTGTCCTTTCATCATCTTGAATCGTGTTAGCTGTGTTAGTATTTTTTGCAAATAATCTTTTTAAAGCTAACTTTCGAATGAATTTTTGTACATCCACATGTAACCCAAAATGATTCGGGCCACATGTTGGAGCGAAAGTTAGGCCCTTACTTAGAACCTTTCTTTCATGTAAAGTAAATTGGTATTTACAAATGTTGAATATATTTAATTGTTGTTTTAATTGTTTTTTTTAACACTTTAGCTTCCTTTATTCGCTTGTTGCTCTGGCTACTCTTTTCTTTCCCCCTCTTCTACCTCTTTTTCTATTTTTCTTTTTCTCGAATTTGGAGATTCCCATTTTTTCTCTGGTTGTTTCCTCTGAAACTCCTGATCTCTTTCTCTCTTCCAATCTAAAAAAGAAAACGTTGTCTTCTTTTCTTGATTGGATTTTTGTGTTCCTCCTAGTTTTTTATCTCCACTATTGATTTTCGTACATTTTTCTGGACTAGCATGTTTCTTTGATATTGAGGTTGGAGGGGGGCTTTTTTTCTTTTGATTGGTATGATCTAAGTGTAACCCTCTTAATTGATGAAAAGGTGAATTGATATGATATTTTGGTTGTATATTCTCATCTTCTCTATGGTCTTTATTCTCAGATCTTTCCTCTTTTCTGTTATTTGCTTTTTCTTGTTTATTTTCCTTTTTATTGTCTATATTCTGATGTGTAGATGGTGTTCTATCGTAAGATGTCTCACGAGTATCTTTAGATGGTGCTCTATATTTATTGTCATAGTAAGGCTTTTTATTTTTGCTACTGTACGTCCTTTATAGACATTCTGGGATTTTTCTTGATTTGATGTTTTTTTCCAATTTCTATATTTACCTTGGGCATAATCTATCTTATCCCTTTGATGTTTTATTCTTTTGTTTTCTTTGATGTCTTTCTCTGCCTGTCTTGTCTTTTAGTCTATTTTATCTTCATATAATATTTTTTCCTGACTGTTCACTGTCTCAAGATATTCCTGAATCTCTGTGATCTCGTTGTCTAATCTACGAAGTAATTGTCTCCTATTTGAGATGAGAAATCTCATCAACTCAAAGGAGCAATTATCAAGCAGTCTGTTCCACTCAGTTACAAATTGATCATTGTTAAAATCTGTGGTCGGTGATTTAAAAATTCTCAGACCGCGGGGAATCATTTTTGGTTCTAGATATTTCTCTAATGCTACCGCATCCCACAGTTGTCGAGATTCGTGGATTATTAATTTCTCTAATCTATCATAAGTGGCTTCTAAACCTTCTACCTGTATATCTTCCTGTATCATAGGTGAATCTGGGGTATCTACTGTTGAAAATACTTGATCTATATCTAGACCCCTAGTACTATGATTTAAAAATAGATTACTCATATTATAATGTTATATTACACAGCTGCTAACACCCAAGATGAACACTAATAGGTAAAAAATAGGTGTAAAATCAGCGCTTATGCAAACAACAAATAACAAATAAAAACCTTAGATACAATGTCCGAATGGTAGTCCTAACTTTCGCTCCAACATGTGGCCCGAATCATTTTGGATTACATGTGGATGTACAAAAATTCATTCGAAAGTTAGCTTTAAAAAGATTCTTTGCAAAAATACTAACACAGCTAACACGATTCAAGATGATGAAAGGACAGAATTTTTTTTTTCAAAATTTAAACCTAGCTCCACATTTTACCCAAAATTTGCGAGGGGTAACCTAGTGGAATCGTTTGCAGAAATGGTATCAGCAGACATAGCGAAATGCATTATTAAAAAGAAGATAGGGAAGGAAAATCTGAGCAAACATGAGAAAGAAGCAATCACACAATTGGAAAACAATGATCAGATAGTGATCAAGTCGGCAGATAAAGGGGGGGGCATCGTAATCATGGATGCCTCCTACTATATAGAAGAATCTAGACATATATTGGAGGACAAAGACACTTATAAAATGCTGGAGAATAATCCTACATTTCTATATCAGAAGAAATTAAAAACTATATTAGAACAGGCAGTTACTGTACAGATGGAGCAATAGGGGAGAAAGAACAAGAATTCATTTATAACATCTACCCCAGATTACCCATTTTCTATATGATCCCAAAGATACATAAAGATCTCAATAGACCACCAGGTCACCCAAAAATATCTGGTATAGGATCATTGACTTCACCTCTATCAGAATTCATTGACCCCCATTTGCAACAATATGTAGTTAAGTTATGTTCTCATCAAGAGACACCACCCACATTTTACAAATACTACGGGACATTCAGTGGCATGATGACTTCATAATAGTGACGGCAGATGTGATCTCACTATACACTGTAATTTCTCATATAAGTGGATGTAAAGCAATTTCATCCAAGTTAAAACAAGACAATACGTTATCACCCAAACTGGCTCAATTTCTAATGGTTTCTATAGATTTTATTTTAAGACACAATTATTTTATTTTTCAGGAAAAATTTTATTTACAGGTATGTGGCACCGCCATGGGTACCAAATTTGCTCCCAGCTATGCGAACATTTTTATGGGGCAATGGGAGGATGATTTCATCTGGTCCAACCCGGAGCTGAGGGCAAGTTTGGTCCTATGGCGGCGCTACATAGATGACGTCATATTCATTTGGAGGGGTTCTGTTTTTGAATTAGAACAATTCAAACTCTATCTTAATAACAACGATAGGAACTTAAGGTTCACTTTCAAAGAGAGTAAGAAAAATATCGAATTTTTGGACCTCCAGTTGTATGTAGATAATAAGATCTTGCAGACAAAAACTTATTACAAACCTGTCCAGGCCAACAATTACCTCCTAGCCAGCAGTAACCATAATCCAAATTGGATAAAAAACATCCCCAAGGGACAGCTGGCTAGGATCAAACGTAATTGTTCTGAGCCTCACATGTTTGAACTACAGGCACAAGAACTGAAAAAAAAGTTCTTAGATCGGGACTACAACAAACATCAGTTAGAACAAGCAGTGGAAACTGTAAGAAACATGACGAGATCAGATTTACTGCAGTACAAACCCAGGGATCAAGAAGATAAGAATAGAACAGTAGCTTTTACCACACAATACTACACATCAGCACCAGAGATAAGAAAAATCTTTGCCAAACATTGGGGCCTATTGAGACAGGACGAGATCTTAAGGAAACATCTCAAAGAAAAACCTGAAATATATTTCAGGCGAGCTAACAATCTGAAAACGTTTTTGTCACCAAGATGTCCCTTTAGTAAAAATACTATTACTAAAAATAATATCAAAGGTTATTTCCCATGTGCAAAATGTACAGCTTGCCAGTATAGTATTAAAACTAAACAGTTCTCATCAAACATTACACGAAAAGAATATCCCATCAGAACATTAATTAATTGTCACAGTCAATATGTCATATATCTTCTAGAATGCCCGTGTTGCCTCCAATATGTAGGCCGCACGGGTAGAACATTACAGAGAAGATTGGGGGAACACATTTATAATATAAAGAGGGGATTTGAACTACATAATGTATCACTTCATTTCAAAAAGGTCCATTCGCAGAGTCCTGTGGGGTTGAGATGTCATGCCATTGAATGTCCAAATTTCAGTAACAGAGGTGGAGACAAAATCAACTTCATTTCTAAAAGAGAGTCATTCTGGATCTTCGAGTTGAAGACCCTTAGCCCATCAGGTCTAAACATTGAATTCGATCTGTCAGCCTTCTTGAAATCAAACTAATTTCACAATTATGATGTTGTCTGCTGACCTGATGACAGTATCAGTATGATCTTTAGTAGGTGGTTAAGATTAAGTTTATAACACAATATATTATTATAAAATTAATTACTTATTAATATATATTACACACAAGCATTTAATGCACTGTATATAATACACCAGCACTACCAATTTCATACACACTAATACCACGAGTCATTTCTATAAATATTCATCATCATCACTTTATTATTATTTTCCACCACAGGAATCACTTAAGTAACCTATAAGTAAAATTCATTTAAATAACACATTCACTTCATTATAATGTTCTAAATCACTTCAAATCGTGACCAGCTCAGATCTTCCTTCCCTATGCTATTCTAAGTCATGACTAAAAGTGCATTTTAACTTTACTCGCAATAAGAACAAAGTTCTGTAAAATCTTTATTTTAATCTTCATTTCCAATTTTGTTGTCATACATAATGTATCGGGTCAATCAGCACACGAAGTTTAACAATGTGCAAATTTGCGTTTGTAATTAAAATTATGCTTCCATTTGCTGTTCACCACAAGCATCTCTGAGACCACTGAGACTAGTTTTTAAAGGGGGGACAAATTCATTCATTAAATCAATATATGATTGCTAACTTTAAAATAGATCAGGAAAAAATGTATAACTCCAACACACAAGTCTTATTAGATCACAGAGATGCTTTATATCAAATGTCTAGAAATTATTTAACAAGTAATCATTATTTAACAAATAATCAATTTTTAATATATTTAACAAACATCCAACATTTGTTGTAACAAATAACCAAAAACTGTTGTAATATCATAAGTTGTTTTCACGTTATAATATATCTTTGTCTCTATAAGACATCATTTAGAAGGCAGATGAGACTAATTATTCTATCTGTAATTGCGCCAATCACAAAACATCTTCAATTACGGACTGGGACATATATAGAAGCGCAGATGTACCTAGCACTTATCCCTGACGAAGAGAGACATTATTTGTGCTTTCGAAACGCGTTGGAAGGTATTTTGGCACTGTTGAGCCACCGTAGCGGAGGAAAAAACTGGTGACGTCATCGCGCGAACGGATCGTGTGCGTTCCAGGAAGGAATTCACGTGGGAGCACAGAATTTGATCCACCGGCTGCAGAGACGAAAACACCACCAGGCGAGCGAAGAACCCAACGGCAAAGACCAAAAACCAAGTGCTTTATTCCTATTCACATCCGGTGAGTAGGATTTCAATTTTAACCCAGGCGGAGCAAAGAAAGGAATTTTGAACTAAGTTCCAAAGTGAAAGAGTGTGGACAGTGCTTTGGCACTTGCCCATTGTTCATTTATTTGTCAAACATTTTAATTATTCAATTAATTATTTATTCTTTTGTATTTATGTTTGTCATCCATGGTCATTTTAACCTTTAATAAATTGCTCCTTCAATTGTATTCATCTATCCCTTGGGTAATACACCATTGCAGGCTTCCTGCATGTTTTGTCTTTTTGTCTCTCCTTTTCCTGAGGACACTGCTCAATAGAAGAAACTTCAAGCATCACCTTCTATTACCTCACCTCAGCGCCACAATAGGGCTCCTGGATTCCCCTGCTCTCGCATTGCAACATTTCATGTGCTGAGGAGCACGCCAAATGGATCTGGGTCAAGGAGAGGGTAGGCTGTGTGCAGGGTTTCTGTGACCCCTGCACTAGACAAGAGACCCCCTTTAGGCTCCGACTCCCCCTTTAGCTTGTGGTTGCTGCAGGGACCATCCCAGTAGATTTATTTCTTTATTTATAAAATATTTTACCAGGAAGTAATACATTGAGAGTTACCTCTCGTTTTCAAGTATGTCCTGGGCACAGAGTAAAACAAATAATACATGGTTACAAGTACAGTTACGTAAATGAACAAGGTATACATTATATACAAGACATTGCGTGCACAGTTAAAGAAAATATATATTATGAGCGTATGAAACAGTTACAGACCATATTAAAATGTGAGACAGCCTTAGATTTGAAAGAACTTAAGCTGGTGATGGATATGAGAGTCTCTGGTAGGTTGTTCCAGTTTTGGGGTGCATGGAAGGAAAAGGAGGAATGTCCGGATACTTTGTTGAGTCTTGGGACCATTAATAGTCTTTTGGAGTCTGATCTCAGGTGATAGGTGCTACATCTGGTAGGGGTGAGGAGCTTGTTCAGGTAGCTGGGTAGCTTGCCCAGAAAGTATTTGAGGGTGATAGATAGGGACACTGCTCTGTAGTACAAGCATGAGGGACACAGCCAGGACACGGCAGCAACCTGGCAGCTGGTGGTCTGGGACCAGATCACCATACACAGAGAAAGAGACTATTACGGTTCGACCCTCCAGCTGGACACCACCCCACGCGGAGGCAGACTCAACTCTGACGACGATGGCATGGGACAGGACGGCCTCTTTGTCTTCAGTTGGAGCTACCGGGTGTTGGAGCACCTGGCAGGTATCTTCAAGTGCACCAACCAATCACACTTTCGTTGTGGGCAGTGCAGTCGCTCACATTGGGTGGGTTGTTGCTTGAGGCTACCAGGGAGATTGAGTGCCAAGGGGCACCTCAGTACTTTGGTGAAAATCCCATCCAAATGTGGACATTGTGTTGGAGGGCACTGTGGGATTGCGGCCATGCATGACCTATTTGGTGTGGGTGTTATATTGTTATTTCTTTCTCATATGCCTGCAGTAAACTATTCTCTTTATCAGTGTGTATTGTTGCATTTGGTACTGTAACAGGGTTATCCAACACAGTAGGATCCCGCACAGGTGTAGGCACTGTCACCAGACGGATCAGGTACATCCCAGTGTCACGGTGGACACAACTTATCAACACATTTATATTTCTGGGAACTCGATTGAACACAAAAGGAGCAAAATAAATTGTGATTTTTTTTTCATGGATTGACAAACACACGACAACTGCAGAATACACCTAAAACAACACTTACTGGGATAAGGGAACAAAATAGATTGTCCTTTGCATGCAAGCGCAAGAAATGCAGTCTTGGTTTAAAGGTCCTGTGGCTAGATCGCAAGTTGCCGATCTAATAACTTTGCCACCTCACAATATTTCTTAGAAGTTCGTAGGAATTCGTTTGAGAGTCCCCAGGGCTAACGAATTCCAAAGCTTGGGGTAGATTCTTGGCTGCGTTGGTATTAACCCCTTGCGTACTGGAACGGCTGCTGCTGTGCTTGAACAAAGTCCTGCTTGAAGCGTAGTTACATCATGGCTCATAGGAATCACACCGGGGATATTCCGTGGGCACAGTTATAGGCGATTTCTGGGTACCTTTAACATATGCACCCAATCCCCGCTGTGGGAACATTTTACCCACAAATAGCCGCGTTTCCCGCAGTTTGCAAAACCGGGCAAAAAGGCTTTCCGGTTCGCAAAGCGCATGTGTCGGCTTGACACCCAGGCATCTTAGCATACCTGGGTTACACCCTCTTGCTGGCACCTCTTAGTCTGATGTTTGACCCAAAGGTGTCAATGGACTGGGATCTGCCACTTATCAGGAGTCCGGCCATGTCATTATGATGATCTGAGGTCTTTCATCCCTGTCACTTCTTTAGACTGAGTGTCGCCAGATCAGCGGGACCCCCTTGAAGTGCCAGGGAGGAAATATCCTCAGCTCATTCACCCCTAGCACATTTACATGCCAGAGGATTTTCCCCAGGCTTATAGAAAAAACAGTTCCTGCCTGTACATTTTAAAATCACAGTTTTACACACTTTATTCAAACTTCATGTTCTGGGTATACTATCACTGTAATTGTTATATGTATCTTCGTGTTTTATTTATTTACACTTGCACACCAAAAACCAGGGTGCTGGGTGCCTCCGTTCTCGAGTTAGCCCCCTTAATTGAAATGCCGGCTCATGGGAGCCAAGTTCACCGAACTATCACGTCAATTGACACAGATCCCAAACTGTGGCAAAACAAAAACAAAGGCAAGGGAGTGTAGAGGGAGAAAGTGGGTGGCCCGGTATTAAAGGGATTGCACCCCATATGGCCATCCCCTGACCTCACCAGAGAGACAAGAGGTTAACTGGACTGCGGTCCAGGGATGAGGTTTGCACCTTTTTGTTCCTTGAAAATGTATGTTCCCCTGTTCCCATGTTTCATTATAAGCATGTATTTTAATGTTTTAAAGTGCATTTCTGTATCTCCAGTTCTGGAGATCGCAGAGAGTTCATATTTGGCCAATATGTGGAGTCACTGTAGGCATTAAAAACTGGCCAAGGTCGACCCACTGAGCCCACCAGAATGGAATTTATTAATATGTGTAGATATTAAAGTGTATATGTATTTTATTTTGGATCTGTTCTGAAAATGCAGACGCCATTTGCTAGGCTCATGGGTCATGAAGGGCAGATGGCTGAGTGGCCTAAGCACGGTGATCAAAAGTTACCTGCCTTGATTGTTACCCAATGTCTAGGGATTAAGTATTAGTCAATCAACAAACTCTGTTACCTAAGGGAATGGGTTAGTCTGTTAGTCTGTGTCTCCAAGTTAGATAATTGTTCACCAATAGGCTGTGTTCAATGTTAAGAATAGGGTTGCACAGGTATATAAACTGTGTCAACTCTACAGTTTTTAGTTGTGCTGGATTGCTGGAGTTGTGTGCTTCTGATTCCACCTGGAATGTCACTGGATTGATGGAGAATTGCTAGAGGATACTTCTCCATTCCACAACCCTAAGTAAGTGTTACCTTCTTTTCTGTTAATTGAACTATATTGATGTGTTCACCTTATTTAAGGAATAAATTATATTTTATTATATCTAAGCCTCGTTCAGTTCAACCCAGATATTTGGTGTTCATTATATCTTGTCATTAGCTACCGTGACAGGGAGGAACAGGAAAAAGGAACTATAAGGACAAAAGACAGGAGCAACAAGACAGACAGACATACAGAGTAACCCCAGAGCAGACAGAAACCATCAGCATCTCCGGTGGACAGAGAAAGAAACTATGGCTGGGAGCAGGATGTCTAGAAGACCCTGAAACTATGTTGCCGGGGTCCAGAGTTGCTGGTTACCCCAAAAATGTGCCCGGGAAGCATGAGTGATTCCAGGATACATGTAGGCAAATTGTCCCGGCAATACCTCCCCTTGAAAATGCTTTGGCGACTCACCACTGTGGATTCCCTGCTTCAGCACAGACAAGAATGTTTAAAGGGGCATAGGGATGTGAGATGTACCTGAAACAATCAAGTGGTCCCTAAGTTAATGGGGATACACAGTAAATGCCCAGGTCACCCACTACCGGTATAGGGGTTCTGAGGTGCTCCAACCATTCATATAAGGTTGTGAGGGGATTCTTAGAATCCATACTAAGTCTATGCAATAGTGTCTGGGGGAATATAGCTAGTGAAAAATAAAGTGCAGCTTTTTATTCTATTTCCCATACCAGAAAAACTTATGGTCTTAAAGTGTATATTTTATTAACAAAGTGTGTTAACTACATATAATGTATGCTTTGTGCACAGTAAATGAGCTGGGACTTTCAGAACCAATGTTCTGACGGCCATTGGGTGCCAATAGCTCAGACAGGACATCGGAGATGAAAGCCACAAAGTATGTCGGAGTTGTCAACACCATTTGAGCAGGAGGGAAGAGCAAGTACCCACATCCTGGGATGAATGGAAGTTCTCTGAATTTCCATTTGCCCCAACCAGACTTGGAGGAGCCCAACCCAGCATGTGGTTTCTGTATAGCAAGTTGCTGAGGTGGCAACCTTGCCCGTGCCCTTGGAAGATTCACACCCTCCCCCCCCCCCACTTTCCCGGCTTCAGAATACCAGCATCACTCTGGCTGGCTAGGAAACTCCCATGCCCGGATTGGCTGCAGGGTTTTGTAAATGAAACTCAGAAATTTTATAAACCCCTGAGCCATTCAGATTTGTAGATTATAAGCACCCAGTCCAGCAAGTAAATTCAAATCCTCTGGAGAGAGGGGAGCGGTGGTGTCTGGAATTGCAGGCTGATTTCAGTTCCAGGATATTTCAGGCTAGGTCCCTGTCTGGTTAAGCTTAGGATTTAGAAGTCCCTGCACATAGGAAAATTTAGTTTTCATCCCCAGACCCCTAGTAAGTGTGTATTTTCTTATGTACTTTGTGTAACATTGTGAGTCTGCCTTTTCCGGTGAACAAATGTATAATTAATTTAATTTACCTGATTTACTCAATATGTGATCCTGGTAAAAAGGTGTAAATACCTGGTTTCCCATGACAATTATGTCACGTGTATTACTGCTGTGAAGCGCTATGTACATAAATGGTGCTATATAAATAAAGATATACATACATACATACTGAACATACATACATACAATGTGGACTCATACTGACCCTACATAATAGAGAAAAAAGAAAAAACAAAACACAAACCACAAACATACAATATATCAAAATGGTGCGTCCCCAACAAATAAGTTGACCTCTTTCGTTGTGATTTCCAGGACAACCATGATCACGCAGATGCAGTGATGAAGTTAACTCAATACACCTGTAATTCTAAGATGTGTATGACCCTTACCAGCCTCGGTAGCTGGAGGGAGAAATCATTGGCTTTTGCTAGTTTTGACTGATGCCCTGCAAACGGATCACACTACACACAACATGTTAGTCGCTCCCCTTTATAGATTGACTATTTTTGATGTTTGTTTGATCTATTTTGTCAATTTTTTTACCTCCAATTTTTCTTTCTTTTTTGGTCTATTTCTGTTCATAAGTATGGATTATATATACAGAGAGGGGGAAGTGAAAGCTCTCCCAGCCAGGGAGAATCTGACTGTACTGGACCCTAGGACTGAAGGAGCAGGCCTGCAGGGTCCAACTGGAAATCACACCCAGGATAAAGACAAAGACTGACAGATAAGAAGGTTTTCTTAAAGGGGTAGTAGCCCCAATGCTTTGGTTGCTGTTTGGTGGCTAATAAACCACTACAGTTTACAGTTTCATATCGTGTCTAGCGTCTTACTGACCCTGCCGCGAGGGCGTCCTGCCACACCACATTTAGCTATTAGGGCTATTGTCCATTACTATAGGGGTGTGCTTATTTTGGAGGTAGGTGGTAGTGGGTGATGGGGGTAGTTGCCTCGGGTGGGTGATTTGGCCTCCCAGGTGTGGCATAGAAGGATAAATCCCTTAATTACCTTAGCGGTTACTAATGCATTGCTAAAAAAACTAAAAACTATTCTGAATCATTCTATAACCACAGTGTAATGGAGTGCTAACCACAAACACGGTGTTACCATGAGGCTGAGGTGGGGATTTGATATTGCACCAACCCACAGTCGCGTGGGCGCGCCTGGAGTGTAGATTGGTCGAGGTAGCCGAGTCGGGTAGGAGAGGTTAGGATGGTCAGTAATACTTGCCGAGGTCTGTGTTGGAGAGTAGCGGATCGTAGGGGGAACCCATGATCGTTCCATGTGTCCGAAACCCTTCCAGTGCACAAGATACTGGACCAATCCCTTTGAAATAATGGAGTCCAAGATAGACTGGACCTCGTACACTTGTTGGCCGTAAACATTTTAATTTAATAAAGTGAGACTACATGGAAAAGAGGTCTACAACAACTAAGATGTTCATCTCTTTAGATACCGGCAGTTCGACAATGAATCCATGGACAAGTGTGTCCATGGACGGTTTGGGTTGGGAAGCGGTCAAAGGAGCCCTGGTAGTTTATCCTGGGGAGTATTATACCGATCACATATCGCGCACGCAGCAATGAATTCTTTGATGTCCTTTTGCATTCCGGGCCACCAAAAGGTCCGTTCCACAAGGTCGGTGGTCCATCTAGTACCTGGATGTCCAGAAGACTTCAAGGAGTGGCCCCATTCAAGGACCTTCTTCTGATGAGGTAGTGAGGTAAATAATTGCCCATCAGCAACTATGAGACACTCAGGAATGTGAGACTGCTCTTGTAAAATGTCTCTCAAGGCATCAAAAGAGTTGGCGGAGAGAATATATTTGGAGGGAAGAATAGGTTCCTGCTGATCCTCAGTCTTGTCATCTACCAGGAACTGACGGGAAAGTGCATCGGCTTTGATATTTTTACAACCCGGAAGAAAAGAGATAATAAAATTGAAACGAGAAATGAAAAGCAACCACTGGGCTTTGAGGAGCCCCTATGCGTCGAGCGCCCTCGATATAGAGCAAATTTTTATAGTCAGTGATAATAGTGATGGGGTTATCTGTGACTTCCAACAGATGTCTCCATTCCTCCAGGGCTAACTTGATTGCTAGGGGTTCCCTGTTACCCACGTCATAATGTTGTTCAGCTGAAGAACATTTTCAAAGAAAAGGCACAGGGGTGGAGTCTGCCTTGAGGTTTCCTTCTCTGGGAGAGAATAGCACTGGCCCAGACGTCTGACACATCTACCTCCTAGGTGAACGGTAGCTTGGGGTCTGGATGTATGAGGATAGGTACAGAACTGAAGGCGCTTTTCAAGTGATCGAAAGCTTGGGTAGCAGCCGGCGACCATGAAGCGCGATCCGCAACTTTCTTAGTTAAAGCTGTGATGGGAGCAACCGCAGAGGAGAAATTTTGAATGAACCTGCGGTAGTTGTTCGCAAACCCCAGAAAGTGCTGCACGGCTTTGAGGGTAGTGGGACGAGAATCACCTTTACCTTAGCGGGATCCATGATGAGACCTGTGTTGGAAATGATGTATCTTAGGAACGCAGTGGAAGTTTGGTGGAAATGGTTTTTCAGTAGGCATAGAAGAACCTGTTTGACATGGTTGACATGCTCCTGTGAGGATTTAGAAAATATCATAATATCATCCAGATAGATGATGACAAATTGATTGAGCAGATCTCTGAAGATTTCATTAACAAAGTCTTGGAAGATGGCAGGGGCATTACAGAGACCGAAGGGCATGACGAGAAATTTATAGTGGCCGTCAAGGGTATTGAAAGCCGTTTCCCATTCATCACCTTGACGGATCCTTACCAAATTGTACGCCCCACGGAGGTACAATTTAGTGAAGATGTTGGCACCCTGGAGGCGATCGAAAAGTTCCAAAAGCAGTGGTAAGGGATAATGGTTTTTGATGGTGATCTTGTTAAGACCTCTGTAATCAATACATGGTCGTAGCAACCCGTACTTTATCTTCACAAAGAAGAAGCCTGCGCTGGCTGGAGAAGAAGATTTTTGAATAAAGCCCCTTTGAACATTTTCAATGATATACTCATGCATAGCTTTAGTCTCAGGAAGGAAAAGTGGGTAAGAAGTTCCCCTGGGAGGTACATAGCCGGGAAGCAGGTCAAGAGAATAATCAAAAGAACGATGCGGTGGTAAGACCTCAGATCTGGCTTTATTAAAAACGTTGCAAAATTCGGCGTAGAACTCTGGCAAATTTACCTTCTCTTCTTTGGGAGCAGTAACCCCACAAATACTTTTGATGGGCACAGCACAGTTCTTGGAACAAAAGGAGCTCCACAGGACCGGCTCCTTATCAGACCAATCGATGCGTGGATTGTGAAGTTGAAGCCATGGAGGCCAAGAATCACATCCACCCATGTGGATGGCATCCAGCTGGATCTCTTCCGTGTAGTCCTCATCTGTACGAAAACAAAAGAGAATGGTCTGTAAAGAGATATAAAGCTATTTGATAAAGCGCCAGTTCAAAGAGAAATGCGTCAGACTGCTTTTTAGCTCTCTCATGAGCATTTTTTGCAAATAAAGCTTTTTATTTTTTATAATTGAACCTGCCTCCAGTTCTTCAACTGCAGTGCTCCATGTTTTTCTCTACCTACTGCTTTGGATTTCATTGACGGGATGCACGCAGGATGAGATTTATGGTTCCAATCATGAAAGCTGTCCGTGAGTAAATTGAATATTTTTCTGTGGTTGGCTCACTGCCTATTGAATCTACATGGTTTTGACTAGAGCTGCTGGTTGTTATTTGACTTCATGGGTTGCCTCACATTATTGTGAGACTCCTATTGGTTTCTATTCTAATAGTTCTTTATCTGATCTGACAATACAGCCTGTGAAAGGACTTCATCCTATTTAGGGATTCTGATGATATTTTTTTAATACAATTGGACTTTCAATAATTTCCTGTAGCACCACAAGGGAATTAATTTCTCCATATACACTGGCGACACACTTTATTCGAGCTCGGCTAGTCCCACGAATTCGGGTATACCCGGGTGTATTGAGGTTTGTGACTGTTTTCTGCCCGAGTGCATTGAGGTATTTTCTAGGCAGGGATTGAAGCATTTTATTCCCACTGGCTGCAATACTGCACAGTATATATATATATACTGCATTACAATTCATGAATTTATGCCATCTGGTAGACACGCGAAGCATTGCAGCCTATTAAATCCTAATCATTATCATTTAACAGATCAGCCGCCCGTCAGCCAGGCATGAACCCAGGCTGGGAAGGCAAACACAACGGGGCTTGTCAGAGGTGAGGAGCGGCGCATTCCAGGTATCTGCCAGGTACAAACTGGGCATTTGCTCGAATAAAGTGTGTCGGTGCAGTACATACTGTAAAGAGATATATGCTGGTTGCAGAGGTCGACCATCTATGGCTTCTAACCCCACTGGGCATTTCATGTGAAGCCTTGATCAAAAAAATTGCCTCCTGACCCGTTATCCAGAAATGCCATCGCAGAAGTGTGGAAGCCCTCGCCGGAAAGCGTAACAGGAAACAAGATCATGGTTAGCAGCAGTTTTGATATGAAAAGGGATGTAGAAAGTGTTTCCAATGTGATTCCCCTGGACGTCAATGGGAGTTGGCATTTTCCTGACTTATGGGCCCAAAAGAGTACCTCAAGTCTGCATTTGCCACAGTACAGACAGAGACCAGTGTTGCGTCAATGCTGTTTCACTCTGCAAGACAACTTGTTACTCCCAAGTTGCATAGGCTCTAGAATATCTTGTGCAAGAGGTTCAGCTGTACCGGCATGTGAAGAAGGGGCCCTCGGAGTAAGCTGTGGATGATGAGAACTTTCAGTTATCCTCTCTTGCAAACGTTGATTCACGCGAATACATATGGCGAAGAGCTACTTGAGATCTGTGGGACATTCATGTGCAGCAAGTTCATCCTTTAAAATCTCTGTAAGGCATTGCCAGAAGGCGACTGCTAACGCCTCATTATTCCATCCGGCCTCGGCGGCAATAGTCCGGAACTCTAAAGTGTATCTGGCCACGGATCGACTTCCATGAGAAATGTGAAAAAGCGAGGCAGTTACCTTGCGACCAGGCTTATCAAAGACTGTGTGGAATTCCCGGGCAAATTGTCCGATATACTGAGTAAGATCAAATCTTCGTTCCCAGGCCAGGGCATCATTGGTGAGTAGAGATATGATGTACGTCATATGAGTAGCACCGTGGATAATACGAGACACATGATACATAAGGATTGGCTCCCTGCAGACGCACTTACAAGAATTCCCTCCTACTGTGTCTGTATGTTCTTCCTACCTACCAATTAGATTGTAAGCTCTTCGGAGCAGGGACTCCTCTTCAGAAATTTTACTTTTATGTCTGAAGCACTTATTCCCATGATCTGTTATTTGTATTATTTGTATTATATGATTGTCACGTGTATTACTACTGTGAAGCGCTATGCACACTAGTGGCACTATATAAATAAAGACATACATAAATACATACAAACATAACGGAGTCCCATAGCCTCTATGCCTCTCCTATTGTGGTAGTGCAGAAGAAGAACGGATCTGTTTGCCTATGCATGGACTACCGCACCCTGAACCACTGCACGATCCCAGACCAGTATACCCTACCATTGATCTAAGAGATCCTCACCGCCTTATCAGGCAGTCAGTGGTTCAGCATGCTGGAGCTTGGTTCTGGATAACACCAGGTGCCCATGAGCCCTGAAGACGAGGAGAAGATAGCGTTTGTCTGTCCCTTTGGGTTGTACCAGTTCACCCGGATGCCCAAAGGCATTTGTGATGAACCTGCAACCTTCCAGAGGTTAATGGAAAAGACCATTGGTGATATGAACCCCCGGGACTGTCTAGTCTATCTGGAAGATATCATAGTGTTCGGAAGAACGTTAGAAGAGCACGAAGAATGCCTTCTGAAGGTCCTGGATCGGTTGGGAAAAGAAGGCCTGAAGTTGTCCTTGGACAAATGTCGCTTCTGCCGCTGTTCGGTCACTTGTGTGGACCACATAGTGTCCACAGAAGGAGTGGCTACCGACCCCGCTAAGGTTGAACTGGCCCAGACCAGATAATGTGATGGAACTACGATCCTTTCTGGGGTTTTGCGGGTACTACCGAAGATTCGTGGATGGGTACTCCAGCAAGGCCAAAGTACTCAACAATCTGTTGAAGTTCTACCCAGAGGAGCCAAGGCAAAAAGCCTCATCCCCGTGAACACCGTTTGGGGACAAATGGATATCTGTCTGTGAGAAGGCATCACAGGGCTCAAGAAAAGCCTTACGTAAGCACCTGTCCTGGTCTATATCGATCCGGAGCAGCAGTACATCCTGCATGTGGATGCCAGTTTCAATGGTCTGGGAGCCATGTTACATCAAACATACCCAGCTGGCCTCTGCCTAGTAGTGTATGTAAGTCACAGTTTGACGCCGAGTGAACAAAACTATCCAGTTCACAAACTGGAATTTCTAGCACTCAAGTGGATGGCAGTCGATAAGCTACACGATTATCTGTACGGTGTCTCTTTCGAGGTACAGACCGACAACAATCCGTTGACCTACATCCTGACCTCTGCCAAATTGGATGCCACCGGCCACAGGTGGTTGGCTGCCCTATCAAATTATCAATTTACCCTAAAATACAAGCCGGGGCCCTTGAACAATTGAGCCGATGCTCTGTCCAGAAGGCCTGGAATGAGTGTAACACCAGACGATGGCCGTGGGAAGAAATCACTGAGCCTGGGATTCGGGCAATGTGCTCAACCGCAGCAATAGTGGAGGATAAGATCGCTTTCTCCCCAACTCAGAGTGGAGGACACATAGGGATATCAGTCAAAGGCACTTCCAGCAGCATATTGAAACCCCGAAGGCAAGACCTTGTGGCCAGAGCCATACGTCGATCCATCCAAGAAAACAACCGTTCCTTAGTGAAGCGTGCTCCCACCGGCATGGTTGCCCTCATCATGATGGAATGGGAAAAGTTCTGCATAGACCGTGGCCTTCTCTACCGAGTTGTCCTTTATCACAACCATCCTGAGAGGAAACAACTCTTCCTGCCCAGTAAAATGCAATACGATGTCCTACGACAGGGGGGCGCAAACTTTTTTCCCTGCGCCCCCCTGCCGGCTGTCCCCTCACTCCCGCGCCCCCCTCCCAACCCCAACTTACCCGCGCTCCGGCGTAATGACGTCACGTTGCCATAGCAACGTGACGTCACATGACCTCGCAGCGTCATTTTGACGCCGCGTTGCCATGGCGACACAGGGAGGAAGCCGCCGGAGCCATGGTAAGTTAGGTTTACAGAGGCCCTGCAGCTCCCCCGGCACTTAATTTAGGTCCCTTCGGGAAGCGCGCGGGGCCTCTGTAAACCCCGCGCCCCCCGTCGGCAGTGTCGCGCCCCCCCTGGGGGTCGCGCCCCACAGTTTGCGCACCGCTGTCCTACGATATCTGCTTGATGATCACGGACACCTGGGAGTGGACAAAATATTTGAACTAGTAAGAGATAGGTTCTTCTTGCCCAAAATGCGGGAGTGCCATTGCTGGAGATGTCTACAGTGCATACAGAGAAAAACACTGCCTATGCACGCAGCCCCAATGGGTCACTTAAAGAGCTCTGGTCCCATGGACCTAGTCTGCATGGATTTCCTCTGCATTGAGACAGAACGTCCTATCAGGGTATCAGCAACGTCCTGGTAGTAATCGATCTGCACCCGATACGCCCAAGCGTTCCCTACCAAGGACTGTAAAGCTCTCACAGTAGCCAAAGTCCACTATGGGTTACCTAATTAGATGCACTCTGATCAAGGGAGTGACTTTGAGAGCAAGCTACTGTAATTAAAGAGCTTCTAAACCTGCTCAACATCGAGAAGCCTCACACAGCTCTCTATCACCCTGAAGGAGATGCCCTACCGGAAAGGTACAACCAAACACTATTGGATATGCTAGGCACTCTGAAGGGCTCCGAAAAGGCCGAATGGAGCAAGCATGTCGAGCCATTGGTACATGCTTACAATTGTACCAGGCATGAATACACAGGGTACACACCATATTTCATGATGTTCTGCAGAGAGGCGTGACTGCCTATGGAAATTCATCTCCGAGTATCCACTGACGGAGTACCGAACATGACGCACTACAAGTATGTGAAACGGCTCCAGGATAGCCTCCATAGAGCGTATCAGTTGTCGGGAAAGGCTACCGCCAAATTGAACAGGAATAACAAGTGGAGGTACGACCATAAAGTACGCCATCAGGAAATTTGGCCCGGAGACGCAGTTTTCCTTCGGAATCTAGGGATACCAGGGAAACATAAGTTAGAGGACCGCTTGTCAGAAGCTCCCTTCGAGGTGGAATCGCAGTTGCCGGGCCTCCCTTTATATCACATTCGAGATGCAGACAGAAGGTTAAAGGTCTGGCATCAGAACTACTTCCTACCTATTCCTTAAGTGGGGGAAAGTGAACTCAAACCATCCGCAGTATTGTTGGCAAGTGAACCAGACGAGTCCAACAGCATCCCAGATGCTGCAATGACAAATGACCAGGATCCTTTAGATGGAACCTCTGCCACCACAAACGGAGACTATACACCACCAGAAGAAGTAGTGGGTAATGGGGCCTGCAGGGAATGTAGGTGCTGCACTGAGTGAAGAGCTTAGAATATTCCTAAAGCCTGTCCTGTCTTTCCACTAACACGGCGGAAACTCAGTATCCTGTGAGCCTAGCATGTGAGCAGCACAACAACACAGTGTAACAGTGAAATCTCCCAGACATTGGTAGAAAACCTGTTACATACACAAGCACCTAAACATCCCATTTCAATAAATAAAAGCACTAACGAAACAATCAATTAATTAATTTTAAGCACTATCCAACATAACAAATAATACATTTAAAACATAGCCAACAAATCAATCAATTAATAAAACAACTAGGCAACACATTAATTAAAACCAGTAGCCAACAAAAGAAATTATTTAAAAAAACGATAAACAAATCAGAAACTCAAATAAAAACAAGCCATCCAAATAACAAAAATTTAAGCCAAACAATAGACAGAAATATAAAAAATAACAATCAATAGAAAAAACTCTTTTGCCAAAACATGCATTTACTGTCACTATATTTATCTGTACCCTAAACGGGCACAGATTAATACATTGACAGTCAATGGGCAATAAAAAAAATATAAAACAAAAATACAATCAAAAAAACATTTAAAATAAATTTACATACATTCAATATTTTTCTGACCCTCTGAATCCCGCTAATTCTGAAATCTCTCGTACCGCAACATCATCAAGGTAAATCCAACGCCATCCACCTTGAAGATCCGGAACAGGTAACAAAATTCTTCTTTTTTTTATCTTCTATCACCTACCATCTTTTGTCATTATTTCTTTATTTTCTGTAATCTTCTATCTTCTTTCTTCATCTGTCAATCCAAACCCAAGGTATGTCCAAATTGAAGACGGTGATAGAAGAATTTTGTTACCTGTTCCGATCTTTAAGGTGGATGGCGTTGGATTGACTTTGATCACGTCGCAGTACGAGAGCTTGCAGAAATTTCGGGATTTGAAGGTACAATGCATCTAAAGGTAAGAAAAATATTGAATGTATGTAAATGTATTTTTTCAGGTTTCTTCTTTTTTTCTTTCTATGTTTTTCATTGCCCATTGACGGATAATGTTTTACTCTGTACCGTTTTAGGGTTTTAAATTCATTAATTGTTTTGTTGGCTAGTGTTTAAAATTATTTAATTGATTGGTTGGCTTGTACTTTTAATTATTTAATTGGTTGGCTAGTGCTTTTATTTATTGAATTGGGGTGTTGCGGATATTGTATGGGATTCATGCTGGGGTTAATGGATATCAGCTCTGAAGACTCCCTGCATCAATCCAATGCAGAAAAAAAGCATTTTTTTTTCTAAGTCCCGTCTCACAGCTTCTCAGAAGGTTCATCCTTATACCACCTTCATGCCAACTTTTTCTGGCATGAGGATATGGGGAGAAACTCGCCATTCTAGAGCCACGATAGGCCTCTATAACCTATTCATGGCTACTAGAATTGCACGAGTTTCAGAACCTGCCGGTAAGTGGCTTATCACCGCTCACTCTGATTTTTTTTTGAAGACTCAAAATGTTGGCGATTCAGTCTTTTATCGTCCACTTATCAACGCTTACAGAATCATGGTAGGCATTTTGGCCGATAAGTGCTCGATAAGTGGCTTATGGATACTTACAGCATAGGCTCCATAGACATATTTTTACATTTCTTGATTATTTGTGAATATTATATTGAGTTGCATTATATTGTAATATTCTGGATATTTATTGATTTCAACATACTGTAGTTTGTTAAAATACCATTATATGCTCCGAGTATTAGGCAGGAGGCAGGGTTTAAATTGAAAGGTAGTACCTGAGATATAGATGTCACTGCCAACTGAACAATAGCTACCTGCAGAGCAGACAGGAAGCAGGGCCATTAGAAGGAGGTGTGAAATATAGGAACACTTTTGATAGAAATGATACATGAGGGGGCATATGACATAGTGGCAACCCAGCAGCCCAGTGTCTACTGCATCCATAGATATAAATATATTTAGTAGTTCTACTCTGGCCATGTTGGTCTGAATACACTTTTAAAAATCAGAGTGCCCATACATTTTTTGTATTCATACTCTGTGCTGTAATGGGTTTGAATGCAGGAACTGAGCTATCTTCACTCTTATTTCCTTCATTTTCAGCCCATAGATAAGAGGATTCAGTAGTGGTGGCACCACAACGAACTGCACTGATATGACTATCCTCAGTTCATATGGTAATGTGGTAGATTTAAACCGTTGGAGGAGTATCTCACAAAGTGCACCCATAGCAAACATGATGAGAGTTATCAGATGAGGAGTGCAGGTCTGCAAGGCTTTGGCTCTGGTGTCTTCTGAGGCTTTGATGCACACTCTCAGAATCTGTATATAAGAGACTAATATCAGCACTGGTATCAACACAAGCAGTATTACAGTGAGGAAGAGGCCATAGATATTGTTCACTGCTGTATTAATGCAGGAGAGTTTTACTATAGACCAGTTGTCACAGTAGATCTTCTCTATGACTGAGCCACACAGAGGAAGCCTAATTGTCAATATAAAGTGTATGGTAAATACTAAAATAGCATACAACCAGGCTGCAGCAACCAGTTTGAAAACTGTGGTTAAGGACATAATGCTGTTATATCTTAGAGGGTTACAGATACATACATAGCGATCAAACGCCATAACTGCTAATATGGTTAGTTCACATACCATATTAGTATGAATGCAAAACACTTGAGTCAAGCAGCCAATGTAAGAAACTGTTTGGATTTCTGAAAGTAGATTGGCAATTAGACTGGGGAAGAAAGCAGTGCTGCCGTAGAGTCCATTTATACACAGCGCACAAATGAAGATATACATCGGCTCTTGCAAACCTCTGTGTAACGCTACTACAGTGATCACTGCACCATTGGAAAGGATAATCATCACATAGCCAACCAAAGCTATGATACTGTACAGATATTTTACTGCTGTCATTTCCCCAAAGCCAATCATTCTGAGCATGGAAGGATGCGGGAACGTGGAATTTTCCATTGTTATTGCTCTCTGGGATTTCGGCTCCTATAAAAGGAAAAGAAAACATGGAAATTAGTCTTTTGGTTCCCACTAAAATCACATATTGTTTAATGTTTCATGTTGCCAATATATCTAAAAACGGGTTTTCTTTGATGGCACTTTAATGCAGTGTATTTTAAAAAGAAAATGAATGACTCTTTTGGAGTATACATGGTGTTATACAGATGTAGCAGACGTTAGTGCTCCGGCTGGGGAGTAGCAGCATGACACACAATGCTCCAGGGCGAGCAGACACTATTATATTTGGATTACGCATGAATGACAGGGGTGTGGTTAATGTGAAATGTCACTCCCTGATGTGCGTCAGTGTGTTCAATAACATCTGCTACACCTGTATCTCTTGGATCTTTCTTGTGAGGTCCATAAATCAGAAACAAATACACACCCCGAAACACATTTTTATTGAAGGAAAGGAAAAATATCAAAAGATACAAAAAATACAAGAAAAACATTAAAATGAGAAACACAATGCATGAGAAACCTCAGTACAGAGTACAGACCGGAAAGGTCGAGACGTTTGCATGGGACCTGCACACGAATAAACCTATAGATGACCCATGGGGAGGTAATACAGCATTGCTCTATATAGAAGTGATGACATTTGAACTATAAGTCTTACATATCTGGGACTTTTTTTAATATTGCAAATCTACAAAGTGATTTGATGCAAGTGGACTATGGGGCTTTTATAGTGTATGCCAAAATGGGGGGAGCTGCCAAAGCACAAGCTAAGTGCTAAAAAAACTAATGGTTTATACCCTCCAACAAATTGTGGCTCAAGACGATAAAAACAGGGATCGCTACATAACCTTTTCCTTATTGCACGCTTCCACGTATAAGGAGGTGGCGAAAATTTGTAAAAATCATAGTTTTCCATAAAATACTGATAAATTTGAACAACTGTTGCCATCTTATCTTCCGTTGGATTAATCGCGGCCCATATCAAATACGCGTAACTTCTGTCGGGTTTTTGGAAAACGGGCTGCACTTGAACGCTCATGGCGGGCGGCGGGTCTCTGGAGAATAGTGTAACTGAAACTGAAACTGGTCTTTGTCTTTCTTTAATATGAAATTCCTAAATTGATACATTTTTGCAACCTCTTCCTTCAGTCTCAAGGCCAAGTCCACGGCCAAGGCACACGGTGGTACAGTATCTTTTTTTCAACGAAAAACACCTGCAAGTCGACACATTACTGAAGCGCATGCGCATCACAATTCATGAATAACTGCCATCTGGCGGACACGCGAATAATTGCAACCTATTAAATCTGAAGCCTTATCAATAAACGCATCAACCGCGCGTCAAGCCGTGGCTGAGAACGCAAAATGAATGCGGCATGCTCCGGGTGCAGTGCGTCGCATTCCAGGAAAAAGCCAGGGAAAACCCGGCGATGTGTTAGACTCAGATGCGCCGCAGCAGTAGCTGTTGTCAGCAGCGATACCGGATATCCGAGCACAACCTCAAGAATATTCAGTACACTGTTTGCTATGCATGTGTTCTCTATCCACATCTTCCTCTTTTCCACGAGGTAGCTTGATGTTATAGTTCTAAACTAGGAAGTGCGTTTATAATTTTCAGTGCCTTTTTGCACATTATATATATATACATATATATCTATTCCTTTGAGGGGTTGTGTTGTTATAACATCTTTACACCTCCATACCATCATTGGACATAGTCGGTCATGGATTCGGAACTAGAACGAGGTAGCTTGACATTTGCCTTTTTTTTCCACAGACTGATATATTTGGGGTGTTTCCGCTGGACTATGACCTACCCTTGTCTGACCTTGGGACAGGTGACATGTGTACATAATTATTAAAACTAAAAGGGAACTTCGTTTTTTATTTAAAACCAAAATTGTTCCCAATAAAATTAATTAAGATGAATTAGTTGTTTACCCTGATAGTAGTTTACAGACATACCCCACATTAACGTACGCAATGGGACCGGAGCATGTATGTAAAGCGAAAATGTACTTAAAGTGAAGCACTATCTTTCCCCCACTTATCGATGCATGTACTGTACTGCAATCGTCATATACGTGCATAACTGATGTAAATAACGCATGTGTAACAGGCTCTATAGCCTCCCCGCTTGCGCACAGCTTCTGTACAGGTAAGGAGCCGGTATTGCTGTTCAGGACGTGCTGACAGGCGCATGCGTGAGCTGCCGTTTGTCTATTGAGCGAGATGAACTTACTCGCGAGTGTACTTAAAGTGAGTGTACATAAACCGGGGTATGCCTGTATATTTTTTAATTTTAATGTTGTATTGTATGTCTTTATTTATATAGCGCCATTAATGTACATAGCGCTTCACAGTAGTAATACATGTGGTAATCAAATAAATAACAGAGCATGGGAATAAGTGCTTTAGACATAAAAGTAACATTAAGGAAGAGGAGTCCCTGCCCCGAGGAGCTTAGAGTCTAATTGGTAGGTAGGGAGAACGTACAGAGACAGTAGGAGGGAGTTCTGGTAAGTGCGTCTGCAGGGGGCAAAGCTTTATGTATCATGTGTTCAGAATATCCACAGTGCTATTCATATGCTTCTTTAAGCAAGTATGTCTTAAGGTGGGTCTTAAAGGTGGATAGAGAGGGTGCTAGTCGGGTATTTAGGGGAAGGGCATTCCAGAGGTGTGGGACAGTCAGTGAAAAGGGTTTAAAGCGGGAGAGGGCTTTAGATACAAAGGGGGTAGAAAGAAGACATCCTTGAGAAGAACGCAAGAGTCTGGATGGTGCATAACGAGAAATTAGGGCTGAGATGTACAGTAAGGAGGGGCAGAAGAGTGTAAAGCTTTAAAAGTGAGGAAAATAATGGAGTGTGAGATGCGGGATTTGATCGGAAGCCAGGAGAAGGATTTCATGAGGGGAGTTACTGAGACAGATCTAGGAAAGAGTAGAGTGATTCTGGCAGCAGCATTTAGGATAGATTGTAGGGGAGACAGGTGAGAGGCAGGAAGGCCGGACAGCAGGAGGTTACAGTAATCAAGACGGGAGAGAATGAGGGCCTCAGTCAGAGTTTTAGCAGTCGTGCAACAGAGGAAAGGGCGTACCTTTGTTATATTGCGGAGGAAAAAGTGACAGGTTTTAGAAATGTTTTGAATGTGAGAGGCGAATGTGAGAGAGGAGTCGAGTGTGACCCCTAGGCAGCGTGCTTGGGCTACTGGGTGAATGATCATAGTTCCAACAGTAATGTAGAAGGAGGTAGTAGGGCCAGGTTTGGGAGGAAGTATGAGGAGCTCTGTTTTAGCCATGTTGAGTTTAAGGCGGTGGAGGGCCATCCAGGATGATATAGCAGAGAGACATTCAGAAACTTTGGTTTGTACAGCAGATGTAAGGTCGGGTATTGAAAAGTATATTTGTGTGTCGTCAGCATACAGCCGCGGTCCCTTTTATTCTCCATCTCCGAATTTTTTCGGGGATTTTTTCCGAATGCCACGCACTTCAACGCACTTCACCACGTTCATGCCGGATTCTGACCGCATTCATACCACATTCATGTTGCATTCACACCCGCGGTTGATGCGCGGTTGATGTGTTTATTGATAATGGTTTGGATTTGTTAGGAATGTGAACACACAGCGCCTCAGGCGGAGCTCACGGCTCTCTCCTTACACTGCTCAGACCCTTCCACTACAACCACGCAAGCCCCCTTCAGCTTCATCACTTACCCCTCGGAATGGTGGGACGCTCCACGAGGTTCTTCCTCCACACTCTGCGCCGCAGCCGTCGGCATGGAATCGCCGTCCCGTGCGCACTTGCGCAGCCCACGTTGCTTCCTCTCATGCACACATTGGACTTACAGTGCACACACAAAAGCCCTTGAACTTATCCTCACTCAGGCTCCGCCCCAAACACCGCATGGTTACAATCTGGCTCTTGCTGAGTGTCACCTGAGCTCTAAGAACAGCATCCAATGCACTGAAGCTCCCTGGGCTCCTCCAGGCACGCCCCCTCTCCTGGTTGGCTGTTCCAGCTTTATATACCCTCTATGTTCTGTGCTTCCTTGCTCGTCATAGTTTTTGTATGGGTGTTTCACAGTGCTTGTTCTTTGTTTCTCTCGGTTTTGACGCGGCTTGGCAGACTAACCCCTTTGGCTCTCGACTTCGAATTGTTCCTGTTTACGTACCTTCTGGCTTCCTTCGACCATGGCACTCATCTCGATCCCTCCATACGTCTCTATGACAGAGTGAAGTCAACTCCTATCAGTTACGCCTGGGAGACATATGTCTGAGTGCTTCATCCAGCACTCATAAGGGTTAACTCAGGGGGAAGTCAGGAAGTAACCTGACACCTGAGAGCAAGAAAGGTAGAAAAGTATCTTGTTACTAGCAGTAGCTGTCTCTCTCAGACAAGAGCACATGGATACATCTATCTGCTGCTAGCCAGAAGGATACAACACACTACTTACTGCAGCCAAGTAAGATTTGTTTCATTTGGTTTCATGACTGCTTAAAAGACTCTGCAGGTTTGGTTATGGTTTAGCCAGCCAGCCTGCTAGATAGGTCTGCTGTGTTAGTCAGTTTTTCTCCCATCATGGAGCAGAATTTATTTTGTTAAAGGAACAGTGTACCTGCATGTATGTTGCTGTGGAGAAATAAAGCCACTGAACGTTTTCATTTATCCTGAAACTGCACGTGTGGACTGTTCCCTGACCTCGGCTACAGGCCGTCCTGCCACAGTCTCCTACCCCTGATCTCGGCAATGGCAATGACCATTCTTCTGGGAAAACAATATCGGCAAGTATTCTCGCAATACACCCCATCTGGCCTGGCACCATCTAATACCACAACCCGGACACGTCCCTCGCTCTGTCGGTGTGTGTATTCATACCTGCCACCTCAGTTCTAGGGATAGGTCTGGTCTGCGGGCTACTCCAGCGTAACATTATGACGAGCCCACAAGACGCAGACCAGGCCGAACTGAGGCAAGCAATCTCTACGCTGATACAGCAAAACCAGGCCATGGCCGATCAGATTGTGGCCCTAACACACCAAATGGCTAAACTTTCAGCTCTGGTACCGGAAGCACCTGTTCCTCTTTCTCCTCCACAGGCTGCAGAACCAGTCAGACCTAGCAGTCAGGACGTGAAGATACCGTCTCCCAATCCGTACGCTGGCAACCCGCAGGAGTGCAGAGGTTTCCTTAACCAGTGCGAGGTTCAATTTGAAATGGCACCCCTTCAGTACGACACCGGCCGGAAGAAGGTAGCCTACGTGTACAACCTACTGACGGGCAGCGCGCTGGCATGGGCCTCGCCAGTCTGGGAGTTGCGCCCAGACCTGACACAAGACTACCTAGCCTTCAAGGGTAAGTTCCGACAAGTCTTTGATTCCCCTGCACGCCGGGAGATGGCATCTGTTTCCCTCCTCCAGATAACTCAGGGGCGAAGATCGGTAACACAGTATGCAGTGGAATGTCGCACGCTCGCCGCCGAGACGAACTGGGGACAAGAGCCGCTCATCTCCGTCTTCTGGCAAGGTCTCTCGGAGTCCATCAAGGATGAGCTTGCTCAGCAACCCAGCCAGACCAATTGGAGGCGCTCACCGACTTGGCCATAAGCATTGATCAACGCATCCAGGTACGACGCTCGTAGCGTCAGCATGCCCGGCCACTAACCTTCCAAGCACCATTCCCCAACTCTCCTCTGGTTTCTAGACCGCCTCCTTCGCAGCAGCTGGCACTGGAGCCTCCCGAGCCAATGCAATTAGGGGTGCAACAGATCCGGAATCCACTACGACAACACCGCTACGCCGGCGGACTCTGTTTCTACTGTGGATCCCCTGAACATCTGGTCCGTGCATGCCCTTTGCATCCGGGAAATGGGAACACTCAGTGAGTATGGAGGGGCTCTCACTGGGTGTTATCTCTTCTCGTCCCCTCCCCAAGGAGGCACTGCCTAAGAAACTTACGATTCCTATCTCTCTCGCAGGCGCTGAGTTTCGCACATCTACTGCTGCCTTTATCGACTCTGGTGCTGGAGGAAACTTTGTAGACCTTGATTTCGCCAAACAGAACCGGATACCTTTGGTGAAGAAGGCCCAACCTATTGCCTTGGTTGGGATTGACTGTCGTTTGCTGTCTCCAGCCTTAATCTCGCTACAGACCGTACCTCTCCTCCTATCTACCTACTCCCACAGCGAGACCCTGGTCCTTGATGCCATCCAGGCCCCAGGTACGCCAGTAACCCTCGGCCTACCTTGGTTGCAGAAGAACAACCCTCCAATTGACTGGGTATCACCTACCCCCATCACCTGGAAACCGAGGTCAGGGAAGTCTCCCAAACTCTTGGCTAACACAATGACTCAGGACTCCATTCTTCCCCCGGTGTATCACCCTTTCCGCGAGGTCTTTAACAAGGTCCGCTCAGAACAATTGCCTCCTCATTGGTCCTACGATTGCCCCATCGATTTGGTCCCAGGAAACACCTTGCCCAAGTCCAAGACTTACCCATTGTCGATACCTGAGTCTCAAGCCATGGAGGACTACATCCTCCAGTTCCCCGGCGGGAGCAGGGTTCTTCTTCGTGAAGAAAAAGGATGGTACTCTGAGGCCATGTATTGATTACCGGGGCTTGAACGGTATCACCATCAAGAACCGCTATCCTCTCCCCTTGATCACGGAACTCTTCGATAAACTGGGGCTAAGATATTTTCCAAATTGGATCTCCGTGGGGCTTACAACTTGGTCCGCATCAGGCAGGGCGACGAGTGGAAGACGGCCTTCAACACCCACTGTGAGCATTACGAGTACCTCGTCATGCCTTTTGGTTTATGTAACGCCCCGGCTGTCTTTCAGGACTTTATTAATGACGTATTTCGGGAGGTGTTCAACATCTTTGTTATTGTCTATTTAGATGACATTTTGACCTTCTCCAAAAATCTCCAGGATCACATACGTCACACCTCGTACGTCCTCTCATGTCTACTTAAACTTCACCTGTACGCCAAACTAGAGAAGTGTACCTTCCATCAACGCTCTACCCAATTTCTGGGCTACATTATTTCGGACGAAGGCTTTTTGATGGATCCAGGTAACCTCCAGGCAGTTACGGAATGGCCCAGACTAGAGACTCTCAAGGCTATCCAGCGCTTTTTAGGATTTGCAAACTACTATCGGAAGTTCATTCGCAATTTCTTCACTCTAGTGGCCCCCATCACGGCTTTGACTAGGAAAGGGGCTGACCCTTCTGCCTGGTCCGCCGAAGCTATCTCCGCCTTCCAGGCCCTTAAAGAGGCATTCGTCACGGCACCGATCCTGCACCACCCCAACAAGGATCTTCCCTTTATCATATAAGTTGACGCATCGGACTGCCGTGCAGGGGCTGTAGTAACACAGAGGGACTCGCCCCAGGATAAACTTCACCCTTGTGCGTATTTCTCCAAGAAATTTTCCGCCGCTGAGAGGAATTACGATGTCGGCAACAGAGAGTTATTGGCCATTAAAATGGCACTACAAAAGTGGAGACATCTGTTGGAAGGGTCAAGGGAGCATTTTATATTTTAACGGACCACAAAAATTTACTTTATATCAAAGGAGCACGTCGCCTCGGTCCTCGACAAGCTCGCTGGGCACTCTTTTTTTCTCTCTTCAACTATCACCTATCCTATATCCCGGGAACAAAGAACGTGAAGGCAGATGAGTTGTCCAGACCATACTCCTCGGAAGACAGGCCTGAGGCAACTTTGGAACCTATCCTACCTCACGAAAGAATTTTGGCTACTTCCACCTTCAAATCGCTAGACAAGATCAAAAGGGACCAGCAACAGATCCCTTCAAACACGGCGATCCCCTCTAACAGGCTCTTTGTCTTGCCCAGATTCATTCCAGAGGTCCTAGATTGTGGACGCTCTTCTAAACCCGCAGGTCACCCGGGCTTCAGAAGGACGTTAGACTTAATTCGTCTGAACTTTTTGTGGCCCAGTATGTCTAAAGACATTGCGGAATACACTCGCGCTTTTCCTGTATGCGCCCAGAACAAGACACTTCCACAGAGACCTCAGGGACTTCTCCTCCCATTGCCAGTGCCTGCTCGTCCATGGTCCCATATCTCCATGGATTTCATAGTCGACCTCCCTAGGTCTAGGGGCTTCAACACCATTTTAGTTGTCGTAGACAGGTTTTCGAAGATGGCCCACTTCATCCCCCTCAAGAGACTGCCCTCCTCTCCCGCCCTAGCAGACATTTTCTCCGGGCATATCTTTAGGATCCATGGCATTCCGTCTTCCATTGTCTCTGACAGAGGATCCCAGTTCGTCTCCAAGTTCTGGAGGACCATCACTAAAAGACTGGGAATTGTCTCTTCCTTCTCCTCTCCATACCACCCCCAGTCCAATGGACAGACAAAGAGAACTAACCAGTCGCTGGAGAAATACCTCAGATGTTTCATCTCCGATTCCCAGGACGATTGGTCCCAACTCCTCCCGTGGGCAGAGTACGTGGTCAATTCGGCCCGAAGTTAATCCACCGAGAATCTCCATTTTTTGTCAATTATGGGTTTCACCCTCCCTGCCTACCCATTTCCATTCTGGCTTCTGGGATACCGGCGGTAGACGAACGGATTTCCACTCTCCAAGACATTTGGTCCAAGGTACAAAAGTCTCTCCACAAGGCTGCTGATACTGCTAGACTTCAGGCCAATCGCCACCGTCGGCCGGCACCCAACTACAAGCCAGGGGATTTAGTATGGCTCTCGTCAAGAAACATCCGCTTGAGAGTCCCTTCCCCTAAACTGGCTCCTAGGTTTTTGGGACCCTTTCCCGTCGTGGAGCAGATTAACCCAGTGGCGTTTCGCCTTAAACTACCACCCTCCATGAGGATCCCAGATGTTTTTCATGCCTCGCTATTAAAACCCTACATTGCCAATCGTTTCTTTCCTAAACAGACCAGCAAGCCAGATCCAGTCACGGTACTCAATAACGAGGAATATAAGGTACAATCCTTACTGGACTCCCGCATTTCCAGGGGGAAGCTACAGTTTTTGGTCCACTGGAGGGGTTACGGACCCGAGGAGAGGTCTTGGGTTCCGCTAAAAGACATCCATGCGCCCAGCCTCCTGAAGACTTTTATGAGGAAATTTCCGGACAAGCCGTTCTTGGATCGTCCTGAGGCCGATCCTGAAGAGGGGGGTACTGTTAGGAATGTGAGCACACAGCGCCTCAGGCGTAGCTCACGGCTCTCTCCTTACACTGCTCAGACCCTTCCACTACAACCACGCAAGCCCCCTTCAGCTTCATCACTTACCCCTCGGAATGGTGGGACGCTCCACGAGGTTCTTCCTCCACACTCTGCGCCGCAGCCGTCGGCGTGGAATCGCCATCCCACGCGCACTTGCGCACCCCACGTTGCTTCCTCTCATGCACACGTTGGACTTACAGTGCACACACAAAAGCCCTTGAACTTATCCCCACTCAGGCTTCGCCCCCAAACACCGCTGGTTACAATCTGGCTCTTGCTGAGTGTCACCTGAGCTCTAAGAAAAGCATCCAATGCACTGAAGCTCCCTGGGCTCCTCCAGGCACGCCCCTTCTCCTGGTTGGCTGTTCCAGCTTTTTATACCCTCTCTGTTCTGTGCTTCCTCGCTCGTCATAGTTTTTGTATGGGTGTTTCACAGTGCTTGTTCTTTGTTTCTCTCGGTTTTGACGCGGCTTGGCAGACTACCCCCTTTGGCTCTCGACTTCAGATTGTTCCTGTTTACGTACCTTCTGGCTCCCTTCGACCACAGCACTCATCTCGATCCCTCCATACGTCTCCTACCCCTGATCTCGGCAACGGCAACTACCATTCTTCTGGGAAAACGGTATCGGCAAAAATTCTCGCAATACACCCCATCTGGCCTGGCACCATCTAATTCCACAACCCGGACACGTCCCTCGCTCTGTCGGTGTGTGTATTCATACCTGCCACCTCAGTTCTAGGGACGGTCTGGTCTGCGGGCTACTCCGGCGTAACAGGATTTAATTGGTTGCATATGGGACTGGCAGTTGCTTGGCGCCAGCTGATTGGCAAAGTCTATGGTGAGTAATGTTGCCGTATTTTATTCTGTTTTTGAAATATCAATATCAATGCACAGTCAAGCGATTCTCCTGGAAGCAATATCATAGGCGGAGCAGCTTCTACAGTAGATACTGAACAATTGGTGGAACCCTAGGCGCATGCGCATTGGAACCTTCTTGAAACGCATATGTGTGTCATCACATCAACAGTAGGCGCATACGCATGTGAACAGGAGATGCCCCCCGAGAAAATTATTGGTGGGACTGACTGTGGGAACTTCTTTAAGGGATTGACTGATCATTACAGTAAAACTTTTACTTTTTTTTTTTCCTCAGAAAAGAAAACTTTGTCATCTCATGTGGAAAACGACAAATGGAGGAATTTCAATGGATAATATCGCTTTGTGTTACAATGCCTGCACATTGCTGATTCTGATTTAAAAAAACACATACCGGAGTCAACAGTTTAGTTGCCGTTGTTATTGATTAGGATAGAATACTGTAACTGAGAGCTTCATAGAAAACTTGAAACAATATGCTGTTGTTTTCAGACCGTATACAATACTTTTTTATATATACAGTACTGTATAATAAACCCGAAAAATAAACGTATGCATTTATTCTACATGTATTCCAGTACATATGTGTATTCTATACCCGTACAGCATGTATTGTTTTAATACTCTTGTGATGTACTGTACAGTGCTGAGCATGCCTACAGTATACTGGACAGTATGCCTGGACAGTACTGTACAGTATGTTCTAGAAACACTGTATTTTGTTACAGTATAAAAGGAGACAATGGAACAATTTAAAACAAATCAACATTTTCTTTTATTGGTGGAGTAAGTAGTGTACAAAAACATTTATTTACAAATACAATTTAAAAACATTTTAAGTGTACAGCACTTCAAAATATTAACAGGTGTATGGTTTATTGCTAGTGAAAACATTTATGTACAGAAAGTCAAAACATTTACAGTAGCATGGTGTACAGAACAGTCAGTTAGGCCTGCACAACTCCAGCCCTCGAGGGTCGCAAACAGCCCCGGTTTTAAGGATAACCTTGAAAATTGGGACTGTTTGCGGCCCTCAGGGACTGGAATTGTACAGTAAGTAAAAACATTTCTTTATTAATACAAGTTAAAACACGCAACATCTCCTTTATTAAAGTACAGAAAGTCAAAACATGTAAAGCACAACAGTATCGTGAAGATGGGCTGTAGATTTCCGGGAGAGCGGCGGCAGCGTCGTGGACAAGTAGTGGAGAAGATGGGATGTAGGTTTCCGGGAGTGCGGCGGCAGAGTCGTCGAAGCGTAGTCGAGGAATTGGCCTGCGGGTTCGATGGGTTGGCTGACATTTCTTTTGCCTTGAGTGTACATCACCGAGTTTCTTCATGACATAATAAGGCTTACATGTATTAAAACCCTTAGCCTTTGGGGTTAGCAGAAGGTTTTCTTTATTAGCATTAGCCTGTCGCTTTGAGAATAGTAGTAACAGGCGGTTCACTGCAATCGCAGGGGCATAAAAATAGAAGTCCTCATGCAATGATTAAAAGGTTGTTTATTAGGTGCATTGGCACAAAATATTCCGCTACATAGAAACTCTGACGCGTTTCGTCCGCAGGTAGGGACTTTGTCAAAGGCATAATGAGTTTTTGGAACGATGCAAAAAATATATTGACCATATTGCGACTGTGTTGCCCTTTGTGATCGCGCGTAATGGGCAAGCATCAGGGAGGTAGTATGGTATAGTACTGTACTGTAGTATTGTAAGTACAGTATGATACAGGTAAGTATAGCACAGATTTTTTTTCCCTGAGAGCAGCACTAGCCATCTGGTTACAAAGTATTTAACAGTAGTCACAGTATACAGTAGTTCCAGTATAGAATTTTTTGACAGTACTAACTGCATACTGTAGTCCAATATGGAGTAGCTATACAGTACACAATGTCATCATATGCACCTAACTGCTCAATTGAGAAAATGGAGCAAGCGAGAGAATACAAGACGTTCAAGGAGTTTAGAGGCAAAAAGCAGGAGGGAGACAGGTCGATAGTTAGAAAGACAGGTAGGGTCAAGATTGCTGTTTATGAGTAAAGAGGTAGAGGGAGAAGAGGCGATCAACAGTGACACATCCTCCTCTGAGATAGTGGAAAAAGAGTCAAGGAATGCAGGAAGAGAGTTAGGAAGAGGTGTAGGATGGGAGGAAGAAACAGAGGGGATGTTCTGATGTATGGATTATACCTTTTCCTTAAAATAGTCAGCAAAATTCTGAGCGGAGATGGAGGAAGGAGAGGCAGCTGAGGGTGGTTTGAGTAGAGTATCAAAGATAGAGAACAGTCGGTGTGGGTTAGACTTGTGCATGTTGATTAGTGAAGAAAAGTAGGCTTGTTTAGCTTGCAAGAGGGCAGAGTTGAAACAGGATAGCATAAATTTGTAGTGAAGGAAGTCTGTGAGAGTATGAGATTTCCTCCAGAGGCGTTCAGAGGAACGAGTGGAGGAACACAGCATGCACATGTGGGAATTTTGCCAGGGTCTAGGGTTAGAAGGGCGAGCACGGCAGAGAGAAAGCGTGGCATGTAGATCAAAAGAGGTGGACAACGCAGAGTTTTAGTTCCTGACCAGGTTGTCAGGGTCTGTAGCAGAGCTGAGAGAGGGGAGCGTAAAGGGGACGCAAAGTCAGGTAAGTGAATAGAGCGCAGGTTTCTGCAGAACCGGGGGGGTAGATGGAGGTGGAGAAGGGGAGAAGAGATAGAGAGAATGAGATGAGGTGATGGTCAGAGAGAGGAAAAGGGGAAATTGAGAAATCAGAGAGAGAGAAGTTTTTAGTGAAAACCAGGTCTAAGTAGTGGCCATCCTTGTGGGTGCTTGGTACAGTCCACTGTTGAAGGCCAAAAGAAGAGGTTAGAGAAAGAAAGCGGGAAGCCCAAGGGAGAGAGGGGTCATCAATGTGGCAATTGAAGTCCCCAACGAGAGGAACAGGGGAGTCTGAGGAGAGAAAAAAGAGAACCAGGATTCAATGTGAGAGAGAAAGGCAGAAGGCGGATGAGTAGAAGTAGGTGGGCGATAGATGACCGCCACATGGACAGGGAGAGGAGAGACGATCTGGACAGTGTGAGCCTCAAAGGAGGGAAAAGCAAGAGATGGAGGAATAGGAAGGGTTCGGTAACAGCAGAGAGAGGAGAGCAGGAGCCCCACGTCTCCACCCCTGCCATCAGGGCGTGGAGTGTGGGAGAAGGAAAGGCCACCATAAGAGAGGGCAGCTTCCAGAGCAGAGTCAGACTGAGTAAGCCAGGTCTCAGTTATAGCAAATAGGAGCAGACAGTGAGAGAGAAAATTTCATGTACAGAGAGGAACTAGTTAGAAAGGGAGCGAGCATTCCAAAGGGCACAGGAGAAAGGGAGAGAGGAGGGAGGTTGGAGGGGTTGACACCAGAGGGAGTAGAGGTTGCAACTGGCAGATGAGGACGAGCACTTGCAGGAATAAGGCAGAGACCAGGATTGGGAGAGATATCCCCAGAAGCAAGGAGGAGAATCATGGATAGAAAGAGAATGTGTGAGGATGATTTGTATGGATGTGCTTTATTTCTGGGGATATAGCTGTGTGGTGTCAGAAGGAGCAGGTAAGAAAGGAGTTCATGTGAACAGAGAAGTGATGAAGGAAGGAGAGATGGAGATATATGAATAGAGTTAGAGACATACTGAGGCTGGTAAAAAGAAGTGCATAATTTGAGAAGAAGTAAAGTCACAGCAAATATAAATGGTAAAGGTAGCATCACAGCAGTAATGATGCAGTCTGGTATAGATGATATCCTCCTTTCCAGCATAGTTCAAATGCAGGAATCAGGGCCAGTTGGGGGTGTCCACTTCTTCACTTCTTTTGAACTTCCTTTTAAACTTCAGTTGTACAGTAGTCCTGCCACTTATAAAGGGCCACTTGTACATGGGCTGCAGGCAGCATTAGGCTGTTCTATCTGGGTTTATATGGGCCTAAGATTGTTGCAGTTGCATACAGTATACTAACATACACACAGCAAAGAGTTGAAGCAGACAGGATTCAGATATGGGAAATTACCTAAGATTGTTTCAGTTGCATATACTAACATACACACAGCAAAGAGTTGAGGCAGACAGGATTCAGATATGGGATATTACCTGAGGAGAGAAGATGATTTTGTTAGGGTAAGGGGTCCTTCCTTTGAAACTTCAATTGTTCAGTAGTCCTGTCACTTATAATGGGCCACTTGGACATCGGCTGCAGGCCTTGGAATGTTTGTAAAGTTCTCAAAAATCCTCATCTTACGGTTACATAGTTAGATAGCAGATGAGGTTGAAAAAAAGACTTCCGTCCATCAAGTTCAACCTACTGTATAAGGTTGCTCTTTTCTGATGTACTGTAAGTCACATGTACAGTATACTGAATATTATAAACAACAACTAGACCTAGAAGTACTAGTTTGCCCCCTGCACTATTCTTTGCTTATATGACATCCAGTAGCTGTGTGGCTTTACTCATCCTTACAAGCTCAAGTACATTGATCTGTAAAATGGGATTTGAAGCTTCAATGTCACTTGGCAAAATATTAAATTATTAAATTATTCACATATTAAAGCTTTACACTCTTCTGCCCCTCCTCACATCTCAGCCCTAATTTCTCGCTTTGCACCATCCCGACTCTTGCGTTCTTCTCAAGGATGTCTTCTTTCTACCCCCTTTGTATATAAAGCCCTATCCCACATTAGACCTTTCACACTGACTGCCCCACACCTCTGGAATACCCTTCCCCTCAATACCCGACTAGCACCCTCTCTATCCACCTTTAAGACCCACCTTAAAGTTGCAGTTCAGTCTTTTTTTTTTAATTAATTTTTTACTTCAATAGTTTCATGTGGGCAATCTCTAATTACCTACAGAACTGTATAGCTGCCAGTCAATTCGTTCTCCATGTATTGATCAGCAAAATTTGGCAAGATCTTTGGCATATGTTTTTCTTCTGCTTCTGTCACTCAGTGGAAGCTCATGAATATTCATGAGCACTCCTGCACTGACATGTGCAAGAGGGAGGGAAGGGCTGACAAAAGGGGTGTGCCAGGGCTTGTGACAGGACATGAAAGGGGAGTGCCTTAGCAAATGGTTGTTAAAATAGAAGACAAGAAAATTGGTCTTTCAAAGTTGTTTTTTTAAAAACAGAAAATGCTAAAAGTATTTTTTCTTACTTCAGAAGTGATTTATTAAATAAAACACACATGCAGGATATTGACTGAACTTCAGATTTAAGACACATTTGCTTAAAGAAACATATGAATATCACTGTGGATAATCCTGGACACATGATACATAAAGCTTGGCCTCCTGCAGACGCACATACTAGAATTCTCTCCTACTGTCTCTATACGTTCCCCTACTTACCAATTAGATTGTAAGCTCCTCGGAGCAGGGACTTCTCTTCCATAATGTTACTCTTATGTCTGAAGCACTTATTCCCATGACCGGTTATTTATATTATTTGCTCTTTATATGATTACAACATGTATTACTACTGTGAAGCGCTATGTACATTTATGGTGCCATATAAATAAAGACATTAAATACAATACAATATTAGACTTGCAACAAAGTGAAAGAACTTAACTATGTGACAATTTCTGTACCATCTCTAACTGTTGTTTCATATTATTAAATCAACGAATAAGCAGTATTGAAGTGACCAGGGCAGAGCTATAATAAAGTGCTGTATGTGGCCAGGGTGACAGCACAAGGTAGAAAGTTACAAAAAACACTCCAGAAAACATGATTACTGTAACATCCACTAGTGCCCAGCATGTCAGACTTTGGGGAGGATGAAGGGAGACAATGGTCATAATCAAATCTGGCACTCTAGTATAAAGGTTTTTAATGTATCAACATTTTAATCCCAATTAGAGACCTTTACCTTTTATTACCTTAGGGTTCAAGATGAAAAAAGCAAAGTACAGGCAATTTGTACAACACAGTTAAACCTATCACATGATCACTGTTTAAATTAAAACACCCTTTTCATTGCAAGAAGCATGCAATACACACACACACCTACCAACTAATTTCAGGTCAACAATGTGATGTGATCTAGTCCTGGCTTTGTGATCCCATATAAACCTTGATCTGGTGGAGTACAGTAGGTACTTTAGTACCAGAGAGTAACAAACGGGAGTCAAATAACAGAAAACTAGTTGCTGCTGTTTTTGGAGCTCTATCGTAACTGTGAGTATACTGCAGAGCAATGTCAAACTCGACAAAAAAAAAACCCTGACCCAGAGAGCTCACGCTCTAAGTGGCCCAGATGTAGCAAGACTTACAATACTGTGCTTGGTGCCATGGATGAACAAACAGAAGTCTGCAGTGTCGGGGACATCAATAGGGCTGTTTGGGTCTGAATGGGAACCCTTGCAGCGTTAATTCTTTGGTGCCCCTTTTATAGTGACAGTAGGAGAAAGTGTATATGCTGGGCCTGTGAATGAGGGTTCAGTAAGTGCCTCTGAGTGTGGGGGACAGAACACATAAAACCAGACTATTAAAATGCTTCATGCAGATACATTTTGGTCCACCAATGATGGATTTTTAACATGATTGTGTCCCTTTGGCTGCTACTGGATGTGTGCTGTTCTGAGTTGACCGAGTATATAATTGGTGTGTATTATTTCATGTGAGTGTATATGTGTATATGTGTATACATTGGATAAAGTTTGTTTAAAGTGGTGATTGTGCTGTGTCTGGGAAAGCTGTTACCATGTTTTTGAAAGATATATGCAATAGTTTTGCTTAGAAAGCAGATAGGGAGAAGGGCTCCCTGCAATAAATTAATCTTTCTTTAAGTAGAAAAAAGAAAGTGGACCAATTACCCTGTCAATAAAAAACGTAATGAAACTCTGGGACTGTAAATTAAAAAATGGTGGTACTTTGTGGTGAATATTAGATGTCTCCCTCCTATCCCTGTCAGTTCCTGGTGTAACAGTAACAGTTAAACAACAAGCCATGATTTTATCATTTGCAGCACAGTCTATTTATAACAGCTTTTCTTCTGCATCAGATGCCAGGTTTCTGCTACCTAGAGATCTGTGAATCTTCCCCATTCCTTCAGAGAATCAGACATTATTGACAGGGGGATATACTGTAGTACTGTAGGTTGAGACTTGGCAATTCTTTGCAAATTAGCATATTAAACTAAATGAGAGTGCATGTTGATTTATTGCTGTTAAATCGCTTGCAAACTCTTACCTTTATCTTTAACTGTTCCTGTAATATCTTTATATTTAATGTACAGAATATCCCTGTTATACCTAATATTATGCAATGCCTTTATATATAATGTATACCCCTGTTTACCTAATGTAACCATGTACACTGGCGACACACTTTATTCGAGCTCGGCTAGTCCCACGAATTCGGGTATACCCGGGTGTATTGAGGTTTGTGACTGTTTTCTGCCCGAGTGCATTGGGTTATTTTCCATGCAGGGTTTGAAGCATTTTATTCCCGCTGGCTGCAATACTGCACAGTATGTATATATATACTGCATTACAATTCATGAATTTATGCCATCTGGTAGACACGCGAAGCATTGCAGCCTATTAAATCCTAATCATTATCATTTAACAGATCAGCCGCCCGTCAGCCAGACATGAACCCAGGCTGGGAAGGCAAACGCAACGGGGCTTGTCAGAGGTGAGGAGCGGTGCATTCCAGGTATCTGCCAGTTACATACTGGGTATTTGCTCGAATAAAGTGTGTCGGTGCAGTATTTGTAACCATGTATCTGTCATCATAACTGTGCCCAGGACATACTAACAACGAGAGATAACTCTCAATGTATTACTTCCTAGTAAAACATTTTATAAATAAAATAAAATAAATGACTCAGCTCCAGCTTTTCTCGCTACTTAAATAGCGCATGGTTTGCGACCTCATTGAAACGTTCTCTAGTATTATCATCAAAACGACTATAAGGAGAAACATCTCAGCATTTTGTTCTTAACATAACATCCAAGTACTGATACAGATACCAATATGATACAATAGGAAACATTGTAACTTTGTCATGTTTTTGTATCAAATTGATTTGAAAAGAATATTGCCAACAAGTGACCTGTTTCTTCTATTAAAGACACTACATCCCAAACATACTGTATCAATCTAATTTTTGTTCTACTAAGAACTGCACCTTTAAAGCCCCAGTCTTACTTACAGAAGCAATATATATAGGACTTGCAATTACTGTAGATAGTTTGAGGCCCCACTGACAGTAAAGTATAAAGTTAAAGTATGCTCACTTACTGATACTGCAAATGCTCACTTCAGAATAACAAGTGCAGAGTAGTCCAGCTGTTCTCCTTGTAATATATTTCTATTATGGGGTTTTATACCATTACAGCCATATCCCTACTGCTGTATTGTGTGGGCCAATCAGAACTTGTTAATAAATTGAATTTTAATGATTTCTGTTTATCAAAAAAAGTGCCCTCTTTTGGGAATCAGGTACAGTGGGAATAAGAATCTCTGTACAGAGCAGAAGTAGCAGAATCTGTGGAAATAAAATGAGAATTAAGTGCTACATGTTATCTTTGGTTACCTTGTGCAGCCCTGAGTAATCAGATATTTATTTTGACACCCGTGCCAGGCTTTTTGTGGGTATCGGGGGTGGGAAAAGGGGGTATTTGGCCCTTGGTGGGTGTGTGCCCCCACATACTGTAAAACCATGATTTAATTTTTTACACACACAATTAATACCCCAGGCAGTGCGGGTCCCCGGTTGTCCCGATGGGTGTCCACAGGTCCTACAGTGCACAACGGGTGTCTAGGGGCCTTCGGGTGATCTCCGCTAGGCTCCGTTGGCCTCCAGGTGGTGCCCGGGGGTCCACAATGCATAGTGGTACATCATACCCATATAATATAGGTCTGACATGCCACTATAGCACTCAATGGGCACCTAATCAAAAAACATTAATACACAAAAGACACAATAATAAAACATACAAAAACAACTAAACACCCCAAATCAATACATTAAAACAATAGCCAACAAATGCAATTAATACAAGCACTAACCAACACAACAAAAAATTAATTCAACCATTTACCAACAAAGCAATTAATTAATAAAACAACTCGGCTAACCAACGAGGAATTAATTCAACCATTAACCAACAAAGCAATTAATTAATAAAACAACCTGGCACCACAACCATTAAAATCATTACCCAACACAAGACATCATTAATAAAAAAAGAAAATCAATCGCCAATTTTTTTTAAATTAATGCAGCAAAATGGCAAACAATTACATCCACATAATAAACACCCATAGAAAAAATCACACGCAATACAAAGCAAGCAGTTCAAAACAAATTATTGACCTAATAATGTATTGACCTGTACCCTAAAGTGGTACAGATTAATACATAATCAGTCAATGTGCAATGAAAAAATGACCAAATAAAAAATTACATCGAAAAAAACTGTAAAAAAAATACATTTACATACATTCAATATTTTACTTACCTTTAGAAGCGTTGGCCCTCCGACTCTTGGGGAATCAGGAAGCTCACATACCGCGAAGGCCTGAAACTGCATCCGATGCCACCTGCCATGAAGATCCGGATCAGATACCCCAATTCATCTTTCTTTTCAATCCGCTTCTTCTATCTTCTTCTGTAATTATTTCTTAATTTTCTATATCTTCTTTCTTCAACTGTCAATCCAAAAACCCAATGGTAGATCCTAACACAATGTTATCTCGTCGGCTTCTTGGGCTCAAATGAGGCGTCACGGCTTTAATATGGCCGTTGACACCACATTTGGGCGGTACATGGTTCAACAACCATCTGATTGACTGTTAAAACCATGTGCCCTTTTTTTTTTTAAATTACGTAATTTAAGAGGAATGATGCCAGCCAATCAGAAAGGAGGTGCGTCATTTCCCTATAACATGATGTCACAAAATCCAAGATGGCCGGCGTCACATGATATTTCAGCCAACCAGATCGTGGGAACTAATTCCAGGGTACACTGTGGGGCCTGCGGACACCTATGAGGACGACAGGGGACCCCGGCCTGGGGTATTAATCCTGTGTATAAAATAATAAATCCTGGTTTTATGGGGGCACAGGGGAGGGTGTTGTACTGGTGCTTACTAAATATATTTACATTTAAATTGTAGTCCTGGTGTAGATGAGCAGGGGGTCTCCAGAGCTGAATCGCGTTGGTTTCATGTCCGGGGACCCCCTGCTTCCTGAGATACAGGCCCCGTTATGGGGTGCCGGTATCCCTCTGTTTGTTTACAATCCACTTGGATTTTAACATGGCGGTGATACCGGCACCCCATACCAGGGCCTGTATCTTGGGAAGTAGGGGTCCCCGATGCTGAAATCAACTTTGTTCAGCTCAGGAGACCCCCTGCTCACGCACACTATGAATAAAAATAAAATGTAAGCAGCTTCATTACCTTAGCAGCTATCCACTAAGGTAATGATTTTTTATTTGGGGAGTGGGAGTGTTTGATCCTAGTGTGAGGAGCATGGCGTCTCCTGAGTTGAACAAAGTTGTTCTCATCCTCGGGGACCCATACTTCCCGAGATACAGGCCCCATTATGGGGTGCCTGTATCCCTCTGCTTTGTTTACATCCAACGGTCACGTGACCCACAGGATTATAACATGGTGGGGATACCGGCACCCCAAAACAGGGCCTGTATCTCAGCACGTAGGGGTCCCCGGAACTGAAATCAATGCAGTTCAGCTCCGGAGATCCCCTGCTACATTACTGTAATGTTAGAATTTTAATGAAACGCATGTGAGAGGTGCGCAGTTAGAGTGACTGATTCATCAGCCTATCTATTTCCGCGCGTCTTTTACAGAAAGGCAGACCCCGGTAGGACTCACATCGCAGGGACCCCTGCGTTAATCCGATGGGCCATTAGTCTGCTGCGACAAATCTATTGAGGATCACGGGCATATCTTGAAATTCCATTTAGAGATTTGTTAGAATAACGGCCGCTGCATCTGTAGTTTATTGATATTATGGGGGCAATGTGCAGGGAGCGCTCCGTTGCTCCGGAGGCTCCGTGACGCACCCGGCTATCGGAAGCTACCATGTTGGGAATGGCGCCGGCGCAGGAATTCCATTATGCATGTTCAGACTGGGTCAGGTTGCGGCGACCATTAGGAGCAGCGCACGCATGCACAATGAGCAGGAACAGCAGTGGCCATTACCAGTAAGCACCCGCAGGGGAACTACAGTTCCCAGCAGGCCCCGGAGCAGTGGATCACCAGCAGTACTACAGCCAATAGGGCTCCTGTAGGTAAAAAATAGGTGTAAAATCAGCGCTTATGCAAACAACAAATAACAAATAAAAACCTTAGATACAATGTCCGAATGGTAGTCCTGGAGCTGCCTTGAAAAGATAGTTCTGGTATCTTCTTCCCAGAATTGGATTAAAGGTGAAAGGTGATCTTTTCTGGCGCTGAGGTGAGGTAATAGAAGGTGATGCTTGAAGTTTCTTCTATTGAGCAGTGTCCTCAGGAAAAGGAGAGACAAAAAGACAAAACATGCAGGAAGCCTGCAATGGTGTATTACCCAAGGGATAGATGAATACAATTGAAAGAGCAATTTATTAAAGGTTAAAATGACCATGGATGACAAACATAAATACAAAAGAATAAATAATTAATTGAATAATTAAAATGTTTGACAAATAAATGAACAATGGGCAAGTGCCTAAGCACTGTCCACACTCTTTCACTTTGGAACGTAGTTCAAAATTCCTTTCTTTGCTCCGCCTGGGTTAAAATTGAAATCCTACTCACCGGACGTGAATAGGAATAAAGCACTTGGTTTTTTGGTCTTTGCCGTTGGGTTCTCCACTCGCCTGGTGGTGTTTTCGTCTCTGCAGCCGGTGGATCAAATTCTGTGCTCCCACGTGAATTCCTTCCGGGAACGCACACGATCCGTTCGCGCGATGACGTCACCAGTTTTTTCCTCCGCTACGGTGGCTCAACAGTGCCAAAATACCTTCCAACGCGTTTCGAAAGCACAAATAATGTCTCTCTTCGTCAGGGATAAGTGCTAGGTACATCTGCGCTTCTATATATGTCCAAGTCCGTAATTGAAGATGTTTTGTGATTGGCGCAATTACAGATAGAATAATTAGTCTCATCTGCCTTCTAAATGATGTCTTATAGAGACAAAGATATATTATAACGTGAAAACAACTTATGATATTACAACAGTTTTTGGTTATTTGTTACAACAAATGTTGGATGTTTGTTAAATATATTAAATATTGATTATTTGTTAAATAATGATTACTTGTTAAATAATTTCTAGACATTTGCAATAAAGCATCTCTGTGATCTAATAAGACTTGTGTGTTGGAGTTATAAATTTTTTCCTGATCCATTTTAAAGTTAAAGATATACACTGGCGACACACTTTATTCGAGCTCGGCTAGTTCCACGAATTCGGGTATACCCGGGTGTATTGAGGTTTGTGACTGTTTTCTGCCCGAGTGCATTGAGGTATTTTCCAGGCAGGGATTGAAGCATTTTATTCCCGCTGGCTGCAATACTGCACAGTATATATATATACTGCATTACAATTCATGAATTTATGCCATCTGGTAGACACGCGAAGCATTGCAGCCTATTAAATCCTAATCATTATCATTTAACAGATCAGCCGCCCGTCAGCCAGGCATGAACCCAGGCTGGGAAGGCAAACGCAACAGGGCTTGTCAGAGGTGAGGAGCGGCGCATTCCAGGTATCTGCCAGGTACATACTGGGTATTTGCTCGAATAAAGTGTGTCGGTGCAGTACTGCTCCTGACGAAGCTGTGTACTACAGCGAAACGCGTAGAGCCAATGAATCTGCAGCAGCTGCCTCCACGAGAAGACGCCGGACGCTAGAACTCTCCCGCAGACTCTTCACCATCGCCGTTGCCATCCCTTTCCACCGGATGCGGTCACCCGCGAGACGGAAGTGACGTCACACGTCACCGCCGGCGGCACGGCTGGTAGCAGAGGAGGATCGGGAGGATACACCGCCGCGATTGCGAGCATTTATTTGCCAAAGATACCCTTTCATGTACATATCTTTTGTACTTAGTGTGAGTACATTTCTTATCCTCTTAATGATATAAATCCATTGTATTGCAATCTGCACCATTGGGCCGTTCTGTGTCTTCTATTTTGCATATACCACATTGGGAGCTGAATACCTGGAACAGTCTCCTTGCATAAGAACAGAATGGGGCCAATATACTTCTAAAAGGAATACCAACTACCTATACATCTCCTGGTTGAACTAGACCAGAATACTACACTTTATTTATTTTTGTAAGTAAGTTACTCCTTAAGAGCCAAGACTTTTATTTAATTCACAGCACAATAATATACTGCACTATTATTGTTTTTCACGTTTTTTACCTACATGAGGTGTTCCCGATTGGATCGCTCCCTTCCCACCCCAAACAAAGACTGTATCTGTGGGAAATCTTAGCACATTTCCTTGGAAAGGTTGAGAAGTATCGTGTTGGGTAACATTTTATGTTAATTTTTATTTTTATTTTTTCAATATAACTCTGTCGATACTTAAGGAAACTGTGGCGCCTATGCAAATCATTTAAGTACCATTTTAAAGTTAGCAATCATATATTGATTTAATGAATGAATTTGTCCCCCCTTTAAAAAATAGTCTCAGTGGTCTCAGAGATGCTTGTAGTGAACAGCAAATGGAAGCATAATTTTAATTACAAAACGAAAATTTGCACATTGTTAAACTTCGTGTGCTGATTAACCCGATATATTATGTAGGACAACAAAATTGGAAATGAAGATTAAAATAAAGATTTTACAGAACTTTGTTCTTATTGCGAGTAAAGTTAAAATGCACTTTTAGTCATGACTTAGAATAGAATAAGGAAGGAAGATCTGAGCTGGTCATGATTTGAAGTGATTTAGAACATTATAATGAAGTGAATGTGTTATTTAAATGAATTTTACTTATAGGTTACTTAAGTGATTCCTGGGGTGAAAAAATATGTGGTGGAAAATAATAATAAAGGGATGATGATGAATATTTATAGAAATGACTCGTGGTATTAGTGTGTATGAAATTGGTAGTGCTGGTGTATTATATACAGTGAATTAAATGCTTGTGTGTAATATATATTAATAAGTAATTAATTTTATAATAATATATTGTGTTATAAACTTAATCTTAACCACCTATTAAAGATCATACTGATACTGTCATCAGGTCGGCAGACAACATCATAATTGTGAAATTAGTGTGATTTCAAGAAGGCTGACAGATCGAATTCAATGTTTAGACCTGATGGGCTAAGGGTCTTCAACTCGAAGATCCAGAATGACTCTCTTTTAGAAATGAAGTTCATTTTGTCTCCACCTCTGTTACTGAAATTTGGACATTCAATGGCATGACATCTCAACCCCACAGGACTCTGCTAATGGACCTTTTTGAAATGAAGTTATACATTATGTAGTTCAAATCCCTTCTTTATATTATAAATGTGTTCCCCCAATCTTCTCTGTAATGTTCTACCCGTGCGGCCTACATATTGGAGGCAACACGGGCATTCTAGAAGATATATGACATATTGACTGTGACAATTAATTAATGTTCTGATGGGATATTCTTTTCGTGTAATGTTTGATGAGAATTGTTTAGTTTTAATACTATACTGGCAAGCTGTACATTTTGCACATGGGAAATAACCTTTGATGTTATTTTTAGTAATAGTATTTTTACTAAAGGGACATCTTGGTGACAAAAACGTTTTCAGATTGTTAGCTCGCCTGAAATATATTTCAGGTTTTTCTTTGAGATGTTTCCTTAAGATCTCGTCCTGTCTCAATAGGCCCCAATGTTTGGCAAAGATTTTTCTTATCTCTGGTGCTGATGTGTAGTATTGTGTGGTAAAAGCTACTGTTCTATTCTTATCTTCTTGATCCCTGGGTTTGTACTGTAGTAAATCTGATCTCGTCATGTTTCTTACAGTTTCCACTGCTTGTTCTAATTAATGTTTGTTGTAGTCCCGATCTAAGAACTTTTGTTTCAGTTCTTGTGCCTGTAGTTCAAACATGTGAGGCTCAGAACAATTACGTTTGATCCTAACCAGCTGTCCCTTGGGGATGTTTTTTATCCAATTTGGATTATGGTTACTGCTGGCTAGGAAGTAATTGTTGGCCTGGACAGGTTTGTAATAAGTTTTTGTCTGCAAGATCTTATTATCTACATAAAACAGGAGGTCCAAAAAATCGATATTTTTCTTACTCTCTTTGAAAGTGAACCTTAAGTTCCTATCGTTGTTATTAAGATAGAGTTTGAATTGTTCTAATTCAAAAACAGAACCCCTCCAAATGAATATGATGTCATCTATGTAGCGCCGCCATAGGACCAAACTTGCCCCCAGCTCCGGGTTGGACCGGATGAAATCATCCTCCCATTGCCCCATAAATATGTTCGCATAGCTGGGAGCAGATTTGGTACCCATGGTGGTGCCACATACCTGTAAATAAAAATTTTCCTGAAAAATAAAATAATTGTGTCTTAAAATAAAATCTATAGAAACCATTAGAAATTGAGCCAGTTTTGGTGATAACGTATTGTCTTGTTTTAACTTGGATGAAATTGCTTTACATCCACTTATATGAGAAATTACAGTGTATAGTGAGGTCACATCTGCCGTCACTATTATGAAGTCATCATGCCACTGAATGTCCCGTAGTATTTGTAAAACGTGGGTGGTGTCTCTTAGATGAGAACGTAACTTAACTACATATTGTTGCAAATGGTGGTCAATGAATTCTGACAGAGGTGAAGTCAATGATCCTATACCAGATATTATTGGACGACCTGGTGGTCTATTGAGATCTTTATGTATCTTTGGGATCATATAGAAAATGGGTAATCTGGGGAAGATGTTATAAATTAATTCTTGTTCTTTCTCCCCTATTGCTCCATCTGTAACTGCCTGTTCTAATATAGTTTTTAATTTCTTCTGATATAGAAATGTAGGATTATTCTCCAGCATTTTATAAGTGTCTTTGTCCTCCAATATATGTCTAGATTCTTCTAAATAGTAGGAGGAATCCATGATTACCATGCCCCCCCCCCTTTATCTGCCGACTTGATAACTATCTGATCATTGTTTTCCAATTGTGTGATTGCTTCTTTCTCATGTTTGCTCAGATTTTCATTCCCTATCTTCTTTTTAATAATGCATTTCTCTATGTCTGCTGATACCATTTCTGCAAACGATTCCACTAGGTTACCCCTCGCAAATTTTGGGTAAAATGTGGAGCTAGGTTTAAATTTTGAAAAAAAAAATTCTGTCCTTTCATCATCTTGAATCGTGTTAGCTGTGTTAGTATTTTTTGCAAATAATCTTTTTAAAGCTAACTTTCGAATGAATTTTTGTACATCCACATGTAACCCAAAATGATTCGGGCCACATGTTGGAGCGAAAGTTAGGCCCTTACTTAGAACCTTTCTTTCATGTAAAGTAAATTGGTATTTACAAATGTTGAATATATTTAATTGTTGTTTTAATTGTTTTTTTTAACACTTTAGCTTCCTTTATTCGCTTGTTGCTCTGGCTACTCTTTTCTTTCCCCCTCTTCTACCTCTTTTTCTATTTTTCTTTTTCTCGAATTTGGAGATTCCCATTTTTTCTCTGGTTGTTTCCTCTGAAACTCCTGATCTCTTTCTCTCTTCCAATCTAAAAAAGAAAACGTTGTCTTCTTTTCTTGATTGGATTTTTGTGTTCCTCCTAGTTTTTTATCTCCACTATTGATTTTCGTACATTTTTCTGGACTAGCATGTTTCTTTGATATTGAGGTTGGAGGGGGGCTTTTTTTCTTTTGATTGGTATGATCTAAGTGTAACCCTCTTAATTGATGAAAAGGTGAATTGATATGATATTTTGGTTGTATATTCTCATCTTCTCTATGGTCTTTATTCTCAGATCTTTCCTCTTTTCTGTTATTTGCTTTTTCTTGTTTATTTTCCTTTTTATTGTCTATATTCTGATGTCTAGATGGTGTTCTATCGTAAGATGTCTCACGAGTATCTTTAGATGGTGCTCTATATTTATTGTCATAGTAAGGCTTTTTATTTTTGCTACGTCCTTTATAGACATTCTGGGATTTTTCTTGATTTGATGTTTTTTTCCAATTTCTATATTTACCTTGGGCATAATCTATCTTATCCCTTTGATGTTTTATTCTTTTGTTTTCTTTGATGTCTTTCTCTGCCTGTCTTGTCTTTTAGTCTATTTTATCTTCATATAATATTTTTTCCTGACTGTTCACTGTCTCAAGATATTCCTGAATCTCTGTGATCTCGTTGTCTAATCTACGAAGTAATTGTCTCCTATTTGAGATGAGAAATCTCATCAACTCAAAGGAGCAATTATCAAGCAGTCTGTTCCACTCAGTTACAAATTGATCATTGTTAAAATCTGTGGTCGGTGATTTAAAAATTCTCAAACCGCGGGGAATCATTTTTGGTTCTAGATATTTCTCTAATGCTACCGCATCCCACAGTTGTCGAGATTCGTGGATCATTAATTTCTCTAATCTATCATAAGTGGCTTCTAAACCTTCTACCTGTATATCTTCCTGTATCATAGGTGAATCTGGGGTATCTACTGTTGAAAATACTTGATATATATCTAGACCCCTAGTACTATGATTTAAAAATAGATTACTCATATTATAATGTTATATTACACAGCTGCTAACACCCAAGATGAACACTAATAGGTAAAAAATAGGTGTAAAATCAGCGCTTATGCAAACAACAAATAACAAATAAAAACCTTAGATACAATGTCCGAATGGTAGTCCTAACTTTCGCTCCAACATGTGGCCCGAATCATTTTGGATTACATGTGGATGTACAAAAATTCATTCGAAAGTTAGCTTTAAAAAGATTCTTTGCAAAAATACTGTACTAACACAGCTAACACGATTCAAGATGATGAAAGGACAGAATTTTTTTTTTCAAAATTTAAACCTAGCTCCACATTTTACCCAAAATTTGCGAGGGGTAACCTAGTGGAATCGTTTGCAGAAATGGTATCAGCAGACATAGCGAAATGCATTATTAAAAAGAAGATAGGGAAGGAAAATCTGAGCAAACATGAGAAAGAAGCAATCACACAATTGGAAAACAATGATCAGATAGTGATCAAGTCGGCAGATAAAGGGGGGGGCATCGTAATCATGGATGCCTCCTACTATATAGAAGAATCTAGACATATATTGGAGGACAAAGACACTTATAAAATGCTGGAGAATAATCCTACATTTCTATATCAGAAGAAATTAAAAACTATATTAGAACAGGCAGTTACTGTACAGATGGAGCAATAGGGGAGAAAGAACAAGAATTCATTTATAACATCTACCCCAGATTACCCATTTTCTATATGATCCCAAAGATACATAAAGATCTCAATAGACCACCAGGTCACCCAAAAATATCTGGTATAGGATCATTGACTTCACCTCTATCAGAATTCATTGACCCCCATTTGCAACAATATGTAGTTAAGTTATGTTCTCATCAAGAGACACCACCCACATTTTACAAATACTACGGGACATTCAGTGGCATGATGACTTCATAATAGTGACGGCAGATGTGATCTCACTATACACTGTAATTTCTCATATAAGTGGATGTAAAGCAATTTCATCCAAGTTAAAACAAGACAATACGTTATCACCCAAACTGGCTCAATTTCTAATGGTTTCTATAGATTTTATTTTAAGACACAATTATTTTCTTTTTCAGGAAAAATTTTATTTACAGGTATGTGGCACCGCCATGGGTACCAAATTTGCTCCCAGCTATGCGAACATTTTTATGGGGCAATGGGAGGATGATTTCATCTGGTCCAACCCGGAGCTGAGGGCAAGTTTGGTCCTATGGCGGCGCTACATAGATGACGTCATATTCATTTGGAGGGGTTCTGTTTTTGAATTAGAACAATTCAAACTCTATCTTAATAACAACGATAGGAACTTAAGGTTCACTTTCAAAGAGAGTAAGAAAAATATCGAATTTTTGGACCTCCAGTTGTATGTAGATAATAAGATCTTGCAGACAAAAACTTATTACAAACCTGTCCAGGCCAACAATTACCTCCTAGCCAGCAGTAACCATAATCCAAATTGGATAAAAAAACATCCCCAAGGGACAGCTGGCTAGGATCAAACGTAATTGTTCTGAGCCTCACATGTTTGAACTACAGGCACAAGAACTGAAAAAAAAGTTCTTAGATCGGGACTACAACAAACATCAGTTAGAACAAGCAGTGGAAACTGTAAGAAACATGACGAGATCAGATTTACTGCAGTACAAACCCAGGGATCAAGAAGATAAGAATAGAACAGTAGCTTTTACCACACAATACAACACATCAGCACCAGAGATAAGAAAAATCTTTGCCAAACATTGGGGCCTATTGAGACAGGACGAGATCTTAAGGAAACATCTCAAAGAAAAATCTGAAATATATTTCAGGCGAGCTAACAATCTGAAAACGTTTTTGTCACCAAGATGTCCCTTTAGTAAAAATACTATTACTAAAAATAACATCAAAGGTTATTTCCCATGTGCAAAATGTACAGCTTGCCAGTATAGTATTAAAACTAAACAGTTCTCATCAAACATTACACGAAAAGAATATCCCATCAGAACATTAATTAATTGTCACAGTCAATATGTCATATATCTTCTAGAATGCCCGTGTTGCCTCCAATATGTAGGCCGCACGGGTAGAACATTACAGAGAAGATTGGGGGAACACATTTATAATATAAAGAGGGGATTTGAACTACATAATGTATCACTTCATTTCAAAAAGGTCCATTCGCAGAGTCCTGTGGGGTTGAGATGTCATGCCATTGAATGTCCAAATTTCAGTAACAGAGGTGGAGACAAAATCAACTTCATTTCTAAAAGAGAGTCATTCTGGATCTTCGAGTTGAAGACCCTTAGCCCATCAGGTCTAAACATTGAATTCGATCTGTCAGCCTTCTTGAAATCAAACTAATTTCACAATTATGATGTTGTCTGCCGACCTGATGACAGTATCAATATGATCTTTAATAGGTGGTTAAGATTAAGTTTATAACACAATATATTATTATAAAATTAATTACTTATTAATATATATTACACACAAGCATTTAATTCACTGTATATAATACACCAGCACTACCAATTTCATACACACTAATACCACGTGTCATTTCTATAAATATTCATCATCATCACTTTATTATTATTTTCCACCACAGGAATCACTTAAGTAACCTATAAGTAAAATTCATTTAAATAACACATTCACTTCATTATAATGTTCTAAATCACTTCAAATCGTGACCAGCTCAGATCTTCCTTCCCTATGCTATTCTAAGTCATGACTAAAAGTGCATTTTAACTTTACTCGCAATAAGAACAAAGTTCTGTAAAATCTTTATTTTAATCTTCATTTCCAATTTTGTTGTCCTACATAATGTATCGGGTCAATCAGCACACGAAGTTTAACAATGTGCAAATTTGCGTTTGTAATTAAAATTATGCTTCCATTTGCTGTTCACCACAAGCATCTCTGAGACCACTGAGACTAGTTTTTAAAGGGGGGACAAATTCATTCATTAAATCAATATATGATTGCTAACTTTAAAATAGATCAGGAAAAAATGTATAACTCCAACACACAAGTCTTATTAGATCACAGAGATGCTTTATATCAAATGTCTAGAAATTATTTAACAAGTAATCATTATTTAACAAATAATCAATTTTTAATATATTTAACAAACATCCAACATTTGTTGTAACAAATAACCAAAAACTGTTGTAATATCATAAGTTGTTTTCACGTTATAATATATCTTTGTCTCTATAAGACATCATTTAGAAGGCAGATGAGACTAATTATTCTATCTGTAATTGCGCCAATCACAAAACATCTTCAATTACGGACTGGGACATATATAGAAGCGCAGATGTACCTAGCACTTATCCCTGACGAAGAGAGACATTATTTGTGCTTTCGAAACGCGTGGAAGGTATTTTGGCACAGTTGAGCCACCGTAGCGGAGGAAAAAACTGGTGACGTCATCGCGCGAACGGATCGTGTGCGTTCCAGGAAGGAATTCACGTGGGAGCACAGAATTTGATCCACCGGCTGCAGAGACGAAAACACCACCAGGCGAGCGAAGAACCCAACGGCAAAGACCAAAAACCAAGTGCTTTATTCCTATTCACATCCGGTGAGTAGGATTTCAATTTTAACCCAGGCGGAGCAAAGAAAGGAATTTTGAACTAAGTTCCAAAGTGAAAGAGTGTGGACAGTGCTTTGGCACTTGCCCATTGTTCATTTATTTGTCAAACATTTTAATTATTCAATTAATTATTTATTCTTTTGTATTTATGTTTGTCATCCATGGTCATTTTAACCTTTAATAAATTGCTCCTTCAATTGTATTCATCTATCCCTTGGGTAATACACCATTGCAGGCTTCCTGCATGTTTTGTCTTTTTGTCTCTCCTTTTCCTGAGGACACTGCTCAATAGAAGAAACTTCAAGCATCACCTTCTATTACCTCACCTCAGCGCCACGATAGGGCTCCTGGATTCCCCTGCTCTCGCATTGCAACATTTCATGTGCTGAGGAGCACGCCAAATGGATCTGGGTCAAGGAGAGGGTAGGCTGTGTGCAGGGTTTCTGTGACCCCTGCACTAGACAAGAGACCCCCTTTAGGCTCCGACTCCCCCTTTAGCTTGTGGTTGCTGCAGGGACCATCCCAGTAGATTTATTTATTTATTTATAAAATATTTTACCAGGAAGTAATACATTGAGAGTTACCTCTCGTTTTCAAATATGTCCTGGGCACAGAGTAAAACAAATAATACATGGTTACAAGTACAGTTACGTAAATGAACAAGGTATACATTATATACAAGACATTGCGTGCACAGTTAAAGAAAATATATATTATGAGCGTATGAAACAGTTACAGACCATATTAAAATGTGAGACAGCCTTAGATTTGAAAGAACTTAAGCTGGTGATGGATATGAGAGTCTCTGGTAGGTTGTTCCAGTTTTGGGGTGCATGGAAGGAAAAGGAGGAATGTCCGGATACTTTGTTGAGTCTTGGGACCATTAATAGTCTTTTGGAGTCTGATCTCAGGTGATAGGTGCTACATCTGGTAGGGGTGAGGAGCTTGTTCAGGTAGCTGGGTAGCTTGCCCAGAAAGTATTTGAGGGTGATAGATAGGGACACTGCTCTGTAGTACAAGCATGAGGGACACAGCCAGGACACGGCTGCAACCTGGCAGCTGGTGGTCTGGGACCAGATCACCATACACAGAGAAAGAGACTATTACGGTTCGACCCTCCAGCTGGACACCACCCCACGCGGAGGCAGACTCAACTCTGACGACGATGGCATGGGACAGGACGGCCTCTTTGTCTTCAGTTGGAGCTACCGGGTGTTGGAGCACCTGGCAGGTATCTTCAAGTGCACCAACCAATCACACTTTCGCTGTGGGCAGTGCAGTCGCACACATTGGGTGGGTTGTTGCTTGAGGCTACCAGGGAGGTTGAGTGCCAAGGGGCACCTCAGTACTTTGGTGAAATATCCCATCCAAATGTGGACATTGTGTTGGAGGGCATTGTGGGATTGCGGCCATGCATTACCTATTTGGTGTGGGTGTTATATTGTTATTTCTTTCTCATATGCCTGCAGTAAACTATTCTCTTTATCAGTGTGTATTGTGGCATTTGGTACTGTAACAGGGTTATCCAACACAGTAGGATCCCGCACAGGTGTAGGCACTGTCACCAGACGGATCAGGTACATCCCAGTGTCACGGTGGACACAACTTATCAACACATTTATATTTCTGGGAACTCGATTGAACACAAAAGGAGCAAAATAAATTGTGATTTTTTTTCATGGATTGACAAACACACGACAACTGCAGAATACACCTAAAACAACACTTAATGGGATAAGGGAACAAAATAGATTGTCCTTTGCATGCAAGCGCAAGAAATGCAGTCTTGGTTTAAAGGTCCTGTGGCTAGATCGCAAGTTGCCGATCTAATAACTTTGCCACCTCACAATATTTCGTAGAAGTTCGTAGGAATTCGTTTGAGAGTCCCCAGGGCTAACGAATTCCAAGCTTGGGGTAGATTCTTGGCTGCGTTGGTATTAACCCCTTGCGTACTGGAACGGCTGCTGCTGTGCTTGAACAAAGTCCTGCTTGAAGCGTAGTTACATCATGGCTCATAGGAATCACACCGGGGATATTCCGTGGGCACAGTTATAGGCGATTTCTGGGTACCTTTAACATATGCACCCAATCCCCGCTGTGGGAACATTTTACCCACAAATAGCCGCGTTTCCCGCAGTTTGCAAAACCGGGCAAAAAGGCTTTCCGGTTCGCAAAGCGCATGTGTCGGCTTGACACCCAGGCATCTTAGCATACCTGGGTTACACCCTCTTGCTGGCACCTCTTAGTCTGATGTTTGACCCAAAGGTGTCAATGGACTGGGATCTGCCACTTATCAGGAGTCCGGCCATGTATACATTATGATGATCTGAGGTCTTTCATCCCTGTCACTTCTTTAGACTGAGTGTCGCCAGATCAGCGGGACCCCCTTGAAGTGCCAGGGAGGAAATATCCTCAGCTCATTCACCCCTAGCACATTTACATGCCAGAGGATTTTCCCCAGGCTTATAGAAAAAACAGTTCCTGCCTGTACATTTTAAAATCACAGTTATACACACTTTATTCAAACTTCATGTTCTGGGTATACTATCACTGTAATTGTTATATGTATCTTCGTGTTTTATTTATTTACACTTGCACACCAAAAACCAGGGTGCTGGGTGCCTCCGTTCTCGAGTTAGCCCCCTTAATTGAAATGCCGGCTCATGGGAGCCAAGTTCACCGAACTATCACGTCAATTGACACAGATCCCAAACTGTGGCAAAACAAAAACAAAGGCAAGGGAGTGTAGAGGGAGAAAGTGGGTGGCCCGGTATTAAAGGGATTGCACCCCATATGGCCATCCCCTGACCTCACCAGAGAGACAAGAGGTTAACTGGACTGCGGTCCAGGGATGAGGTTTGCACCTTTTTGTTCCTTGAAAATGTATGTTCCCCTGTTCCCATGTTTCATTATAAGCATGTATTTTAATGTTTTAAAGTGCATTTCTGTATCTCCAGTTCTGGAGATCGCAGAGAGTTCATATTTGGCCAATATGTGGAGTCACTGTAGGCATTAAAAACTGGCCAAGGTCGACCCACTGAGCCCACCAGAATGGAATTTATTAATATGTGTAGATATTAAAGTGTATATGTATTTTATTTTGGATCTGTTCTGAAAATGCAGACGCCATTTGCTAGGCTCATGGGTCATGAAGGGCAGATGGCTGAGTGGCCTAAGCACGGTGATCAAAAGTTACCTGCCTTGATTGTTACCCAATGTCTAGGGATTAAGTATTAGTCAATCAACAAACTCTGTTACCTAAGGGAATGGGTTAGTCTGTTAGTCTGTGTCTCCAAGTTAGATAATTGTTCACCAATAGGCTGTGTTCAATGTTAAGAATAGGGTTGCACAGGTATATAAACTGTGTCAACTCTACAGTTTTTAGTTGTGCTGGATTGCTGGAGTTGTGTGCTTCTGATTCCACCTGGAATGTCACTGGATTGATGGAGAATTGCAAGAGGATACTTCTCCATTCCACAACCCTAAGTAAGTGTTACCTTCTTGTCTGTTAATTGTACTATATTGATGTGTTCACCTTATTTAAGGAATAAATTATATTTTATTATATCTAAGCCTCGTTCAGTTCAACCCAGATATTTGGTGTTCATTATATCTTGTCATTAGCTACCGTGACAGGGAGGAACAGGAAAAAGGAACTATAAGGACAAAAGACAGGAGCAACAAGACAGACAGACATACAGAGTAACCCCAGAGCAGACAGAAACCATCAGCATCTCCGGTGGACAGAGAAAGAAACTATGGCTGGGAGCAGGATGTCTAGAAGACCCTGAAACTATGTTGCCGGGGTCCAGAGTTGCTGGTTACCCCAAAAATGTGCCCGGGAAGCATGAGTGATTCCAGGATACATGTAGGCAAATTGTCCCGGCAATACCTCCCCTTGAAAATGCTTTGGCGACTCACCACTGTGGATTCCCTGCTTCAGCACAGACAAGAATGTTTAAAGGGGCATAGGGATGTGAGATGTACCTGAAACAATCAAGTGGTCCCTAAGTTAATGGGGATACACAGTAAATGCCCAGGTCACCCACTACCGGTATAGGGGTTCTGAGGTGCTCCAACCATTCATATAAGGTTGTGAGGGGATTCTTAGAATCCATACTAAGTCTATGCAATAGTGTCTGGGGGAATATAGCTAGTGAAAAATAAAGTGCAGCTTTTTATTCTATTTCCCATACCAGAAAAACTTATGGTCTTAAAGTGTATATTTTATTAACAAAGTGTGTTAACTACATATAATGTATGCTTTGTGCACAGTAAATGAGCTGGGACTTTCAGAACCAATGTTCTGACGGCCATTGGGTGCCAATAGCTCAGACAGGACATCGGAGATGAAAGCCACAAAGTATGTCGGAGTTGTCAACACCATTTGAGCAGGAGGGAAGAGCAAGTACCCACATCCTGGGATGAATGGAAGTTCTCTGAATTTCCATTTGCCCCAACCAGACTTGGAGGAGCCCAACCCAGCATGTGGTTTCTGTATAGCAAGTTGCTGAGGTGGCAACCTTGCACGTGCCCTTGGAAGATTCACACCCTCCCCCCCCCCCCCCCACTTTCCCGGCTTCAGAATACCAGCATCACTCTGGCTGGCTAGGAAACTCCCATGCCCGGATTGGCTGCAGGGTTTTGTAAATGAAACTCAGAAATTTTATAAACCCCTGAGCCATTCAGATTTGTAGATTATAAGCACCCAGTCCAGCAAGTAAATTCAAATCCTCTGGAGAGAGGGGAGCGGTGGTGTCTGGAATTGCAGGCTGATTTCAGTTCCAGGATATTTCAGGCTAGGTCCCTGTCTGGTTAAGCTTAGGATTTAGAAGTCCCTGCACATAGGAAAATTTAGTTTTCATCCCCAGACCCCTAGTAAGTGTGTATTTTCTTATGTACTTTGTGTAACATTGTGAGTCTGCCTTTTCCGGTGAACAAATGTATAATTCATTTAATTTACCTGATTTACTCAATATGTGATCCTGGTAAAAAGGTGTAAATACCTGGTTTCCCATGACAATTATGTCACGTGTATTACTGCTGTGAAGCGCTATGTACATAAATGGTGCTATATAAATAAAGATATACATACATACATACTGAACATACATACATACAATGTGGACTCATACTGACCCTACATAATAGAGAAAAAAGAAAAAACAAAACACAAACCACAAACATACAATATATCAAAATGGTGCGTCCCCAACAAATAAGTTGACCTCTTTCGTTGTGATTTCCAGGACAACCATGATCACGCAGATGCAGTGATGAAGTTAACTCAATACACCTGTAATTCTAAGATGTGTATGACCCTTACCAGCCTCGGTAGCTGGAGGGAGAAATCATTGGCTTTTGCTAGTTTTGACTGATGCCCTGCAAATGGATCACACTACACACAACATGTTAGTCGCTCCCCTTTATAGATTGACTATTTTTGATGTTTGTTTGATCTATTTTGTCAATTTTTTTACCTCCAATTTTTCTTTCTTTTTTGGTCTATTTCTGTTCATAAGTATGGATTATATATACAGAGAGGGGGAAGTGAAAGCTCTCCCAGCCGGGGAGAATCTGACTGTACTGGACCCTAGGACTGAAGGAGCAGGCCTGCAGGGTCCAACTGGAAATCACACCCAGGATAAAGACAAAGACTGACAGATAAGAAGGTTTTCTTAAAGGGGTAGTAGCCCCAATGCTTTGGTTGCTGTTTGGTGGCTAATAAACCACTACAGTTTACAGTTTCATATCGTGTCTAGCGTCTTACTGACCCTGCCGCGAGGGCGTCCTGCCACACCACATTTAGCTATTAGGGCTATTGTCCATTACTATAGGGGTGTGCTTATTTTGGAGGTAGGTGGTAGTGGGTGATGGGGGTAGTTGCCTCGGGTGGGTGATTTGGCCTCCCAGGTGTGGCATAGAAGGATAAATCCCTTAATTACCTTAGCGGTTACTAATGCATTGCTAAAAAAACTAAAAACTATTCTGAATCATTCTATAACCACAGTGTAATGGAGTGCTAACCACAAACACGGTGTTACCATGAGGCTGAGGTGGGGATTTGATATTGCACCAACCCACAGTCGCGTGGGCGCGCCTGGAGTGTAGATTGGTCGAGGTAGCCGAGTCGGGTAGGAGAGGTTAGGATGGTCAGTAATACTTGCCGAGGTCTGTGTTGGAGAGTAGCGGATCGTAGGGGGAACCCATGATCGTTCCATGTGTCCGAAACCCTTCCAGTGCACAAGATACTGGACCAATCCCTTTGAAATAATGGAGTCCAAGATAGACTGGACCTCGTACACTTGTTGGCCGTAAACATTTTAATTTAATAAAGTGAGACTACATGGAAAAGAGGTCTACAACAACTAAGATGTTCATCTCTTTAGATACCGGCAGTTCGACAATGAATCCATGGACAAGTGTGTCCATGGACGGTTTGGGTTGGGAAGCGGTCAAAGGAGCCCTGGTAGTTTATCCTGGGGAGTATTATACCGATCACATATCGCGCACGCAGCAATGAATTCTTTGATGTCCTTTTGCATTCCGGGCCACCAAAAGGTCCGTTCCACAAGGTCGGTGGTCCATCTAGTACCTGGATGTCCAGAAGACTTCAAGGAGTGGCCCCATTCAAGGACCTTCTTCTGATGAGGTAGTGAGGTAAATAATTGCCCATCAGCAACTATGAGACACTCAGGAATGTGAGACTGCTCTTGTAAAATGTCTCTCAAGGCATCAAAAGAGTTGGCGGAGAGAATATATTTGGAGGGAAGAATAGGTTCCTGCTGATCCTCAGTCTTGTCATCTACCAGGAACTGACGGGAAAGTGCATCGGCTTTGATATTTTTACAACCCGGAAGAAAAGAGATAATAAAATTGAAACGAGAAATGAAAAGCAACCACTGGGCTTTGAGGAGCCCCTATGCGTCGAGCGCCCTCGATATAGAGCAAATTTTTATAGTCAGTGATAATAGTGATGGGGTTATCTGTGACTTCCAACAGATGTCTCCATTCCTCCAGGGCTAACTTGATTGCTAGGGGTTCCCTGTTACCCACGTCATAATGTTGTTCAGCTGAAGAACATTTTCAAAGAAAAGGCACAGGGGTGGAGTCTGCCTTGAGGTTTCCTTCTCTGGGAGATAATAGCACTGGCCCAGACGTCTGACACATCTACCTCCTAGGTGAACGGTAGCTTGGGGTCTGGATGTATGAGGATAGGTACAGAACTGAAGGCGCTTTTCAAGTGATCGAAAGCTTGGGTAGCAGCCGGCGACCATGAAGCGCGATCGGCAACTTTCTTAGTTAAAGCTGTGATGGGAGCAACCGCAGAGGAGACATTTTGAATGAACCTGCGGTAGTTGTTCGCAAACCCCAGAAAGTGCTGCACGGCTTTGAGGGTAGTGGGACGAGAATCACCTTTACCTTAGCGGGATCCATGATGAGACCTGTGTTGGAAATGATGTATCCTAGGAACGCAGTGGAAGTTTGGTGGAAATGGTTTTTCAGTAGGCATAGAAGAACCTGTTTGACATGGTTGACATGCTCCTGTGAGGATTTAGAAAATATCATAATATCATCCAGATAGATGATGACAAATTGATTGAGCAGATCTCTGAAGATTTCATTAACAAAGTCTTGGAAGATGGCAGGGGCATTACAGAGACCGAAGGGCATGACGAGAAATTTATAGTGGCCGTCAAGGGTATTGAAAGCCGTTTCCCATTCATCACCTTGACGGATCCTTACCAAATTGTACGCCCCACGGAGGTACAATTTAGTGAAGATGTTGGCACCCTGGAGGCGATCGAAAAGTTCCAAAAGCAGTGGTAAGGGATAATGGTTTTTGATGGTGATCTTGTTAAGACCTCTGTAATCAATACATGGTCGTAGCAACCCGTACTTTATCTTCACAAAGAAGAAGCCTGCGCTGGCTGGAGAAGAAGATTTTTGAATAAAGCCCCTTTGAACATTTTCAATGATATACTCATGCATAGCTTTAGTCTCAGGAAGGAAAAGTGGGTAAGAAGTTCCCCTGGGAGGTACATAGCCGGGAAGCAGGTCAAGAGAATAATCAAAAGAACGATGCGGTGGTAAGACCTCAGATCTGGCTTTATTAAAAACGTTGCAAAATTCGGCGTAGAACTCTGGCAAATTTACCTTCTCTTCTTTGGGAGCAGTAACCCCACAAATACTTTTGATGGGCACAGCACAGTTCTTGGAACAAAAGGAGCTCCACAGGACCGGCTCCTTATCAGACCAATCGATGCGTGGATTGTGAAGTTGAAGCCATGGAGGCCAAGAATCACATCCACCCATGTGGATGGCATCCAGCTGGATCTCTTCCGTGTAGTCCTCATCTGTACGAAAACAAAAGAGAATGGTCTGTAAAGAGATATAAAGCTATTTGATAAAGCGCCAGTTCAAAGAGAAATGCGTCAGACTGCTTTTTAGCTCTCTCATGAGCATTTTTTGCAAATAAAGCTTTTTATTTTTTATAATTGAACCTGCCTCCAGTTCTTCAACTGCAGTGCTCCATGTTTTTCTCTACCTACTGCTTTGGATTTCATTGACGGGATGCACGCAGGATGAGATTTATGGTTCCAATCATGAAAGCTGTCCGTGAGTAAATTGAATATTTTTCTGTGGTTGGCTCACTGCCTATTGAATCTACATGGTTTTGACTAGAGCTGCTGGTTGTTATTTGACTTCATGGGTTGCCTCACATTATTGTGAGACTCCTATTGGTTTCTATTCTAATAGTTCTTTATCTGATCTGATAATACAGCCTGTGAAAGGACTTCATCCTATTTAGGGATTCTGATGATATTTTTTTAATACAATTGGACTTTCAATAATTTCCTGTAGCACCACAAGGGAATTAATTTCTCCATATACAGTACATACTGTAAAGAGATATATGCTGGTTGCAGAGGTCGACCATCTATGGCTTCCAACCCCACTGGGCATTTCATGTGAAGCCTTGATCAAAAAAATTGCCTCCTGACCCGTTATCCAGAAATGCCATCGCAGAAGTGTGGAAGCCCTCGCCGGAAAGCGTAACAGGAAACAAGATCATGGTTAGCAGCAGTTTTGATATGAAAAGGGATGTAGAAAGTGTTTCCAATGTGATTCCCCTGGACGTCAATGGGAGTTGGCATTTTCCTGACTTATGGGCCCAAAAGAGTACCTCAAGTCTGCATTTGCCACAGTACAGACAGAGACCAGTGTTGCGTCAATGCTGTTTCACTCTGCAAGACAACTTGTTACTCCCAAGTTGCATAGGCTCTAGAATATCTTGTGCAAGAGGTTCAGCTGTACCGGCATGTGAAGAAGGGGCCCTCGGAGTAAGCTGTGGATGATGAGAACTTTCAGTTATCCTCTCTTGCAAACGTTGACTCACGCGAATACATATGGCGAAGAGCTACTTGAGATCTGTGGGACATTCATGTGCAGCAAGTTCATCCTTTAAAATCTCTGTAAGGCATTGCCAGAAGGCGACTGCTAACGCCTCATTATTCCATCCGGCCTCGGCGGCAATAGTCCGGAACTCTAAAGTGTATCTGGCCACGGATCGACTTCCATGAGAAATGTGAAAAAGCGAGGCAGTTACCTTGCGACCAGGCTTATCAAAGACTGTGTGGAATTCCCGGGCAAATTGTCCGATATACTGAGTAAGATCAAATCTTCGTTCCCAGGCCAGGGCATCATTGGTGAGTAGAGATATGATGTACGTCATATGAGTAGCACCGTGGATAATACGAGACACATGATACATAAGGATTGGCTCCCTGCAGACGCACTTACAAGAATTCCCTCCTACTTTGTCTGTATGTTCTTCCTACCTACCAATTAGATTGTAAGCTCTTCGGAGCAGGGACTCCTCTTCAGAAATTTAACTTTTATGTCTGAAGCACTTATTCCCATGATCTGTTATTTGTATTATTTGTATTATATGATTGTCACGTGTATTACTACTGTGAAGCGCTATGCACACTAGTGGCACTATATAAATAAAGACATACATAAATACATACAAACATAACGGAGTCCCATAGCCTCTATGCCTCTCCTATTGTGGTAGTGCAGAAGAAGAACGGATCTGTTTGCCTATGCATGGACTACCGCACCCTGAACCACTGCACGATCCCAGACCAGTATACCCTACCATTGATCTAAGAGATCCTCACCGCCTTATCAGGCAGTCAGTGGTTCAGCATGCTGGAGCTTGGTTCTGGATAACACCAGGTGCCCATGAGCCCTGAAGACGAGGAGAAGATAGCGTTTGTCTGTCCCTTTGGGTTGTACCAGTTCACCCGGATGCCCAAAGGCATTTGTGATGAACCTGCAACCTTCCAGAGGTTAATGGAAAAGACCATTGGTGATATGAACCCCCGGGACTGTCTAGTCTATCTGGAAGATATCATAGTGTTCGGAAGAACGTTAGAAGAGCACGAAGAATGCCTTCTGAAGGTCCTGGATCGGTTGGGAAAAGAAGGCCTGAAGTTGTCCTTGGACAAATGTCGCTTCTGCCGCTGTTCGGTCACTTGTGTGGACCACATAGTGTCCACAGAAGGAGTGGCTACCGACCCCGCTAAGGTTGAACTGGCCCAGACCAGATAATGTGATGGAACTACGATCCTTTCTGGGGTTTTGCGGGTACTACCGAAGATTCGTGGATGGGTACTCCAGCAAGGCCAAAGTACTCAACAATCTGTTGAAGTTCTACCCAGAGGAGCCAAGGCAAAAAGCCTCATCCCCGTGAACACCGTTTGGGGACAAATGGATATCTGTCTGTGAGAAGGCATCACAGGGCTCAAGAAAAGCCTTACGTAAGCACCTGTCCTGGTCTATATCGATCCGGAGCAGCAGTACATCCTGCATGTGGATGCCAGTTTCAATGGTCTGGGAGCCATGTTACATCAAACATACCCAGCTGGCCTCTGCCTAGTAGTGTATGTAAGTCACAGTTTGACGCCGAGTGAACAAAACTATCCAGTTCACAAACTGGAATTTCTAGCACTCAAGTGGATGGCAGTCGATAAGCTACACGATTATCTGTACGGTGTCTCTTTCGAGGTACAGACCGACAACAATCCGTTGACCTACATCCTGACCTCTGCCAAATTGGATGCCACCGGCCACAGGTGGTTGGCTGCCCTATCAAATTATCAGTTTACCCTAAAATACAAGCCGGGGCCCTTGAACAATTGAGCCGATGCTCTGTCCAGAAGGCCTGGAATGAGTGTAACACCAGACGATGGCCGTGGGAAGAAATCACCGAGCCTGAGATTCGGGCAATGTGCTCAACCGCAGCAATAGTGGAGGATAAGATCGCTTTCTCCCCAACTCAGAGTGGAGGACACATAGGTTTATCAGTCAAAGGCACTTCCAGCAGCATATTGAAACCCCGAAGGCAAGACCTTGTGGCCAGAGCCATACGTCGATCCATCCAAGAAAACAACCGTTCCTTAGTGAAGCGTGCTCCCACCGGCATGGTTGCCCTCATCATGATGGAATGGGAAAAGTTCTGCATAGACCGTGGCCTTCTCTACCGAGTTGTCCTTTATCACAACCATCCTGAGAGGAAACAACTCTTCCTGCCCAGTAAAATGCAATACGATGTCCTACGACAGGGGGGCGCAAACTTTTTTCCCTGCGCCCCCCTGCCGGCTGTCCCCTCACTCCCGCGCCCCCCTCCCAACCCCAACTTACCCGCGCTCCGGCGTAATGACGTCACGTTGCCATAGCAACGTGACGTCACATGACCTCGCAGCGTCATTTTGACGCCGCGTTGCCATGGCGACACAGGGAGGAAGCCGCCGGAGCCATGGTAAGTTAGGTTTACAGAGGCCCTGCAGCTCCCCCGGCACTTAATTTAAGTCCCTTCGGGAAGCGCGCGGGGCCTCTGTAAACCCCGCGCCCCCCGTCGGCAGTGTCGCGCCCCCCCTGGGGGTCGCGCCCCACAGTTTGCGCACCGCTGTCCTACGATATCTGCTTGATGATCACGGACACCTGGGAGTGGACAAAATATTTGAACTAGTAAGAGATAGGTTCTTCTTGCCCAAAATGCGGGAGTGCCATTGCTGGAGATGTCTACAGTGCATACAGAGAAAAACACTGCCTATGCACGCAGCCCCAATGGGTCACTTAAAGAGCTCTGGTCCCATGGACCTAGTCTGCATGGATTTCCTCTGCATTGAGACAGAACGTCCTATCAGGGTATCAGCAACGTCCTGGTAGTAATCGATCTGCACCCGATACGCCCAAGCGTTCCCTACCAAGGACTGTAAAGCTCTCACAGTAGCCAAAGTCCACTATGGGTTACCTAATTAGATGCACTCTGATCAAGGGATTGACTTTGAGAGCAAGCTACTGTAATTAAAGAGCTTCTAAACCTGCTCAACATCGAGAAGCCTCACACAGCTCTCTATCACCCTGAAGGAGATGCCCTACCGGAAAGGTACAACCAAACACTATTGGATATGCTAGGCACTCTGAAGGGCTCCGAAAAGGCCGAATGGAGCAAGCATGTCGAGCCATTGGTACATGCTTACAATTGTACCAGGCATGAATACACAGGGTACACACCATATTTCATGATGTTCTGCAGAGAGGCGTGACTGCCTATGGAAATTCATCTCCGAGTATCCACTGACGGAGTACCGAACATGACGCACTACAAGTATGTGAAACGGCTCCAGGATAGCCTCCATAGAGCGTATCAGTTGTCGGGAAAGGCTACCGCCAAATTGAACAGGAATAACAAGTGGAGGTACGACCATAAAGTACGCCATCAGGAAATTTGGCCCGGAGACGCAGTTTTCCTTCGGAATCTAGGGATACCAGGGAAACATAAGTTAGAGGACCGCTTGTCAGAAGCTCCCTTCGAGGTGGAATCGCAGTTGCCGGGCCTCCCTTTATATCACATTCGAGATGCAGACAGAAGGTTAAAGGTCTGGCATCAGAACTACTTCCTACCTATTCCTTAAGTGGGGGAAAGTGAACTCAAACCATCCGCAGTATTGTTGGCAAGTGAACCAGACGAGTCCAACAGCATCCCAGATGCTGCAATGACAAATGACCAGGATCCTTTAGATGGAACCTCTGCCACCACAAACGGAGACTATACACCACCAGAAGAAGTAGTGGGTAATGGGGCCTGCAGGGAATGTAGGTGCTGCACTGAGTGAAGAGCTTAGAATATTCCTAAAGCCTGTCCTGTCTTTCCACTAACACGGCGGAAACTCAGTATCCTGTGAGCCTAGCATGTGAGCAGCACAACAACACAGTGTAACAGTGAAATCTCCCAGACATTGGTAGAAAACCTGTTACATACACAAGCACCTAAACATCCCATTTCAATAAATAAAAGCACTAACGAAACAATCAATTAATTAATTTTAAGCACTATCCAACATAACAAATAATACATTTAAAACATAGCCAACAAATCAATCAATTAATAAAACAACTAGGCAACACATTAATTAAAACCAGTAGCCAACAAAAGAAATTATTTAAAAAAACGATAAACAAATCAGAAACTCAAATAAAAACAAGCCATCCAAATAACAAAAATTTAAGCCAAACAATAGACAGAAATATAAAAAATAACAATCAATAGAAAAAACTCTTTTGCCAAAACATGCATTTACTGTCACTATATTTATCTGTACCCTAAACGGGCACAGATTAATACATTGACAGTCAATGGGCAATAAAAAAAATATAAAACAAAAATACAATCAAAAAAACATTTAAAATAAATTTACATACATTCAATATTTTTCTGACCCTCTGAATCCCGGTAATTCTGAAATCTCTCGTACCGCAACATCATCAAGGTAAATCCAACGCCATCCACCTTGAAGATCCGGAACAGGTAACAAAATTCTTCTTTTTTTTATCTTCTATCACCTACCATCTTTTGTCATTATTTCTTTATTTTCTGTAATCTTCTATCTTCTTTCTTCATCTGTCAATCCAAACCCAAGGTATGTCCAAATTGAAGACGGTGATAGAAGAATTTTGTTACCTGTTCCGATCTTTAAGGTGGATGGCGTTGGATTGACTTTGATCACGTCGCAGTACGAGAGCTTGCAGAAATTTCGGGATTTGAAGGTACAATGCATCTAAAGGTAAGAAAAATATTGAATGTATGTAAATGTATTTTTTCAGGTTTCTTCTTTTTTTCTTTCTATGTTTTTCATTGCCCATTGACGGATAATGTTTTACTCTGTACCGTTTTAGGGTTTTAAATTCATTAATTGTTTTGTTGGCTAGTGTTTAAAATTATTTAATTGATTGGTTGGCTTGTACTTTTAATTATTTAATTGGTTGGCTAGTGCTTTTATTTATTGAATTGGGGTGTTGCGGATATTGTATGGGATTCATGCTGGGGTTAATGGATATCAGCTCTGAAGACTCCCTGCATCAATCCAATGCAGAAAAAAAGCATTTTTTTTTCTAAGTCCCGTCTCACAGCTTCTCAGAAGGTTCATCCTTATACCACCTTCATGCCAACTTTTTCTGGCATGAGGATATGGGGAGAAACTCGCCATTCTAGAGCCACGATAGGCCTCTATAACCTATTCATGGCTACTAGAATTGCACGAGTTTCAGAACCTGCCGGTAAGTGGCTTATCACCGCTCACTCTGATTTTTTTTTGAAGACTCAAAATGTTGGCGATTCAGTCTTTTATCGTCCACTTATCGACGCTTACAGAATCATGGTAGGCATTTTGGCCGATAAGTGCTCGATAAGTGGCTTATGGATACTTACAGCATAGGCTCCATAGACATATTTTTACATTTCTTGATTATTTGTGAATATTATATTGAGTTGCATTATATTGTAATATTCTGGATATTTATTGATTTCAACATACTGTAGTTTGTTAAAGTACCATTATATGCTCCGAGTATTAGGCAGGAGGCAGGGTTTAAATTGAAAGGTAGTACCTGAGATATAGATGTCACTGCCAACTGAACAATAGCTACCTGCAGAGCAGACAGGAAGCAGGGCCATTAGAAGGAGGTGTGAAATATAGGAACACTTTTGATAGAAATGATACATGAGGGGGCATATGACATAGTGGCAACCCAGCAGCCCAGTGTCTACTGCATCCATAGATATAAATATATTTAGTAGTTCTACTCTGGCCATGTTGGTCTGAATACACTTTTAAAAATCAGAGTGCCCATACATTTTTTGTATTCATACTCTGTGCTGTAATGGGTTTGAATGCAGGAACTGAGCTATCTTCACTCTTATTTCCTTCATTTTCAGCCCATAGATAAGAGGATTCAGTAGTGGTGGCACCACAACGAACTGCACTGATATGACTATCCTCAGTTCATATGGTAATATGGTAGATTTAAACCGTTGGAGGAGTATCTCACAAAGTGCACCCATAGCAAACATGATGAGAGTTATCAGATGAGGAGTGCAGGTCTGCAAGGCTTTGGCTCTGGTGTCTTCTGAGGCTTTGATGCACACTCTCAGAATCTGTATATAAGAGACTAATATCAGCACTGGTATCAACACAAGCAGTATTACAGTGAGGAAGAGGCCATAGATATTGTTCACTGCTGTATTAATGCAGGAGAGTTTTACTATAGACCAGTTGTCACAGTAGATCTTCTCTATGACTGAGCCACACAGAGGAAGCCTAATTGTCAATATAAAGTGTATGGTAAATACTAAAATAGCATACAACCAGGCTGCAGCAACCAGTTTGAAAACTGTGGTTAAGGACATAATGCTGTTATATCTTAGAGGGTTACAGATACATACATAGCGATCAAACGCCATAACTGCTAATATGGTTAGTTCACATACCATATAAGTATGAATGCAAAACACTTGAGTCAAGCAGCCAATGTAAGAAACTGTTTGGATTTCTGAAAGTAGATTGGCAATTAGACAGGGGAAGAATGCAGTGCTGCCGTAGAGTCCATTTATACACAGCGCACAAATGAAGATATACATCGGCTCTTGCAAACCTCTGTGTAACGCTACAACAGTGATCACTGCACCATTGGAAAGGATAATCATCACATAGCCAACCAAAGCTATGATACTGTACAGATATTTTACTGCTGTCATTTCCCCAAAGCCAATCATTCTGAGCATGGAAGGATGCGGGAACGTGGAATTTTCCATTGTTATTGCTCTCTGGGATTTCGGCTCCTATAAAAGGAAAAGAAAACATGGAAATTAGTCTTTTGGTTCCCACTAAAATCACATATTGTTTAATGTTTCATGTTGCCAATATATCTAAAAACGGGTTTTCTTTGATGGCACTTTAATGCAGTGTATTTTAAAAAGAAAATGAATGACTCTTTTGGAGTATACATGGTGTTATACAGATGTAGCAGACGTTAGTGCTCCGGCTGGGGAGTAGCAGCATGACACACAATGCTCCAGGGCGAGCAGACACTATTATATTTGGATTACGCATGAATGACAGGGGTGTGGTTAATGTGAAATGTCACTCCCTGATGTGCGTCAGTGTGTTCAATAACATCTGCTACACCTGTATCTCTTGGATCTTTCTTGTGAGGTCCATAAATCAGAAACAAATACACATCCCGAAACACATTTTTATTGAAGGAAAGGAAAAATATCAAAAGATACAAAAAATACAAGAAAAACATTAAAATGAGAAACACAATGCATGAGAAACCTCAGTACAGAGTACAGACCGGAAAGGTCGAGACGTTTGCATGGGACCTGCACACGAATAAACCTATAGATGACCCATGGGGAGGTAATACTGCATTGCTCTATATAGAAGTGATGACATTTGAACTATAAGTCTTACATATCTGGGACTTTTTTTAATATTGCAAATCTACAAAGTGATTTGATGCAAGTGGACTATGGGGCTTTTATAGTGTATGCCAAAATGGGGGGAGCTGCCAAAGCACAAGCTAAGTGCTAAAAAAACTAATGGTTTATACCCTCCAACAAATTGTGGCTCAAGACGATAAAAACAGGGATCGCTACATAACCTTTTCCTTATTGCACGCTTCCACGTATAAGGAGGTGGCGAAAATTTGTAAAAATCATAGTTTTCCATAAAATACTGATAAATTTGAACAACTGTTGCCATCTTATCTTCCGTTGGATTAATCGCGGCCCATATCAAATACGCGTAACTTCTGTCGGGTTTTTGGAAAACGGGCTGCACTTGAACGCTCATGGCGGGCGGCGGGTCTCTGGAGAATAGTGTAACTGAAACTGAAACTGGTCTTTGTCTTTCTTTAATATGAAATTCCTAAATTGATACATTTTTGCAACCTCTTCCTTCAGTCTCAAGGCCAAGTCCACGGCCAAGGCACACGGTGGTACAGTATCTTTTTTTCAACGAAAAACACCTGCAAGTCGACACATTACTGAAGCGCATGCGCATCACAATTCATGAATAACTGCCATCTGGCGGACACGCGAATAATTGCAACCTATTAAATCTGAAGCCTTATCAATAAACGCATCAACCGCGCGTCAAGCCGTGGCTGAGAACGCAAAATGAATGCGGCATGCTCCGGGTGCAGTGCGTCGCATTCCAGGAAAAAGCCAGGGAAAACCCGGCGATGTGTTAGACTCAGATGCGCCGCAGCAGTAGCTGCTGTCAGCAGCGATACCGGATATCCGAGCATACCTCAAGAATATTCAGTACTCTGTTTGCTATGCATGTGTTCTCTATCCACATCTTCCTCTTTTCCACGAGGTAGCTTGATGTTATAGTTCTAAACTAGGAAGTGCGTTTATAATTTTCAGTGCCTTTTTGCACATTATATATATATACATATATATCTATTCCTTTGAGGGGTTGTGTTGTTATAACATCTTTACACCCCCATACCATCATTGGACATAGTCGGTCATGGATTCGGAACTAGAACGAGGTAGCTTGACATTTGCCTTTTTTTTCCACAGACTGATATATTTGGGGTGTTTCCGCTGGACTATGACCTACCCTTGTCTGACCTTGGGACAGGTGACATGTGTACATAATTATTAAAACTAAAAGGGAACTTCGTTTTTTATTTAAAACCAAAATTGTTCCCAATAAAATTAATTAAGATGAATTAGTTGTTTACCCTGATAGTAGTTTACAGACATACCCCACATTAACGTACGCAATGGGACCGGAGCATGTATTTAAAGCGAAAATGTACTTAAAGTGAAGCACTATCTTTCCCCCACTTATCGATGCATGTACTGTACTGCAATCGTCATATACGTGCATAACTGATGTAAATAACGCATGTGTAACAGGCTCTATAGCCTCCCCGCTTGCGCACAGCTTCTGTACAGGTAAGGAGCCGGTATTGCTGTTCAGGACGTGCTGACAGGCGCATGCGTGAGCTGCCGTTTGTCTATTGAGCGAGATGAACTTACTCGCGAGTGTACTTAAAGTGAGTGTACATAAACCGGGGTATGCCTGTATATTTTGTAATTTTAATGTTGTATTGTATGTCTTTATTTATATAGCGCCATTAATGTACATAGCGCTTCACAGTAGTAATACATGTGGTAATCAAATAAATAACAGAGCATGGGAATAAGTGCTTTAGACATAAAAGTAACATTAAGGAAGAGGAGTCCCTGCCCCGAGGAGCTTAGAGTCTAATTGGTAGGTAGGGAGAACGTACAGAGACAGTAGGAGGGAGTTCTGGTAAGTGCGTCTGCAGGGGGCAAAGCTTTATGTATCATGTGTTCAGAATATCCACAGTGCTATTCATATGCTTCTTTAAGCAAGTATGTCTTAAGGTGGGTCTTAAAGGTGGATAGAGAGGGTGCTAGTCGGGTATTTAGGGGAAGGGCATTCCAGAGGTGTGGGACAGTCAGTGAAAAGGGTTTAAAGCGGGAGAGGGCTTTAGATACAAAGGGGGTAGAAAGAAGACATCCTTGAGAAGAACGCAAGAGTCTGGATGGTGCATAACGAGAAATTAGGGCTGAGATGTACAGTAAGGAGGGGCAGAAGAGTGTAAAGCTTTAAAAGTGAGGAAAATAATGGAGTGTGAGATGCGGGATTTGATCGGAAGCCAGGAGAAGGATTTCATGAGGGGAGTTACTGAGACAGATCTAGGAAAGAGTAGAGTGATTCTGGCAGCAGCATTTAGGATAGATTGTAGGGGAGACAGGTGAGAGGCAGGAAGGCCGGACAGCAGGAGGTTACAGTAATCAAGACGGGAGAGAATGAGGGCCTCAGTCAGAGTTTTAGCAGTCGTGCAACAGAGGAAAGGGCGTACCTTTGTTATATTGCGGAGGAAAAAGTGACAGGTTTTAGAAATGTTTTGAATGTGAGAGGCGAATGTGAGAGAGGAGTCGAGTGTGACCCCTAGGCAGCGTGCTTGGGCTACTGGGTGAATGATCATAGTTCCAACAGTAATGTAGAAGGAGGTAGTAGGGCCAGGTTTGGGAGGAAGTATGAGGAGCTCTGTTTTAGCCATGTTGAGTTTAAGGCGGTGGAGGGCCATCCAGGATGATATAGCAGAGAGACATTCAGAAACTTTGGTTTGTACAGCAGATGTAAGGTCGGGTATTGAAAAGTATATTTGTGTGTCGTCAGCATACAGCCGCGGTCCCTTTTATTCTCCATCTCCGAATTTTTTCGGGGATTTTTTCCGAATGCCACGCACTTCAACGCACTTCACCACGTTCATGCCGGATTCTGACCGCATTCATACCACATTCATGTTGCATTCACACCCGCGGTTGATGCGCGGTTGATGTGTTTATTGATAATGGTTTGGATTTGTTAGGAATGTGAACACACAGCGCCTCAGGCGGAGCTCACGGCTCTCTCCTTACACTGCTCAGACCCTTCCACTACAACCACGCAAGCCCCCTTCAGCTTCATCACTTACCCCTCGGAATGGTGGGACGCTCCACGAGGTTCTTCCTCCACACTCTGCGCCGCAGCCGTCGGCATGGAATCGCCGTCCCGTGCGCACTTGCGCAGCCCACGTTGCTTCCTCTCATGCACACATTGGACTTACAGTGCACACACAAAAGCCCTTGAACTTATCCTCACTCAGGCTCCGCCCCAAACACCGCATGGTTACAATCTGGCTCTTGCTGAGTGTCACCTGAGCTCTAAGAACAGCATCCAATGCACTGAAGCTCCCTGGGCTCCTCCAGGCACGCCCCCTCTCCTGGTTGGCTGTTCCAGCTTTATATACCCTCTCTGTTCTGTGCTTCCTTGCTCGTCATAGTTTTTGTATGGGTGTTTCACAGTGCTTGTTCTTTGATTCTCTCGGTTTTGACGCGGCTTGGCAGACTAACCCCTTTGGCTCTCGACTTCGAATTGTTCCTGTTTACGTACCTTCTGGCTTCCTTCGACCATGGCACTCATCTCGATCCCTCCATACGTCTCTGTGACAGAGTGAAGTCAACTCCTATCAGTTACGCCTGGGAGACATATGTCTGAGTGCTTCATCCAGCACTCATAAGGGTTAACTCAGGGGGAAGTCAGGAAGTAACCTGACACCTGAGAGCCAGAAAGGTAGAAAAGGATCTTGTTACTAGCAGTAGCTGTCTCTCTCAGACAAGAGCACATGGATACATCTATCTGCTGCTAGCCAGAAGGATACAACACACTACTTACTGCAGCCAAGTAAGATTTGTTTCATTTGGTTTCATGACTGCTTAAAAGACTCTGCAGGTTTGGTTATGGTTTAGCCAGCCAGCCTGCTAGATAGGTCTGCTGTGTTAGTCAGTTTTTCTCCCATCATGGAGCAGAATTTATTTTGTTAAAGGAACAGTGTACCTGCATGTATGTTGCTGTGGAGAAATAAAGCCACTGAACGTTTTCATTTATCCTGAAACTGCACGTGTGGACTGTTCCCTGACCTCGGCTACAGGCCGTCCTGCCACAGTCTCCTACCCCTGATCTCGGCAATGGCAATGACCATTCTTCTGGGAAAACAATATCGGCAAGTATTCTCGCAATACACCCCATCTGGCCTGGCACCATCTAATACCACAACCCGGACACGTCCCTCGCTCTGTCGGTGTGTGTATTCATACCTGCCACCTCAGTTCTAGGGATAGGTCTGGTCTGCGGGCTACTCCAGCGTAACATTATGACGAGCCCACAAGACGCAGACCAGGCCGAACTGAGGCAAGCAATCTCTACGCTGATACAGCAAAACCAGGCCATGGCCGATCAGATTGTGGCCCTAACACACCAAATGGCTAAACTTTCAGCTCTGGTACCGGAAGCACCTGTTCCTCTTTCTCCTCCACAGGCTGCAGAACCAGTCAGACCTAGCAGTCAGGACGTGAAGATACCGTCTCCCAATCCGTACGCTGGCAACCCACAGGAGTGCAGAGGTTTCCTTAACCAGTGCGAGGTTCAATTTGAAATGGCACCCCTTCAGTACGACACCGGCCGGAAGAAGGTAGCCTACGTGTACAACCTACTGACGGGCAGCGCGCTGGCATGGGCCTCGCCAGTCTGGGAGTTGCGCCCAGACCTGACACAAGACTACCTAGCCTTCAAGGGTAAGTTCCGACAAGTCTTTGATTCCCCTGCACGCCGGGAGATGGCATCTGTTTCCCTCCTCCAGATAACTCAGGGGCGAAGATCGGTAACACAGTATGCAGTGGAATGTCGCACGCTCGCCGCCGAGACGAACTGGGGACAAGAGCCGCTCATCTCCGTCTTCTGGCAAGGTCTCTCGGAGTCCATCAAGGATGAGCTTGCTCAGCAACCCAGCCAGACCAATTGGAGGCGCTCACCGACTTGGCCGTAAGCATTGATCAACGCATCCAGGTACGACGCTCGTAGCGTCAGCATGCCCGGCCACTAACCTTCCAAGCACCATTCCCCAACTCTCCTCTGGTTTCTAGACCGCCTCCTTCGCAGCAGCTGGCACTGGAGCCTCCCGAGCCAATGCAATTAGGGGTGCAACAGATCCGGAATCCACTACGACAACACCGCTACGCCGGCGGACTCTGTTTCTACTGTGGATCCCCTGAACATCTGGTCCGTGCATGCCCTTTGCATCCGGGAAATGGGAACACTCAGTGAGTATGGAGGGGCTCTCACTGGGTGTTATCTCTTCTCGTCCCCTCCCCAAGGAGGCACTGCCTAAGAAACTTACGATTCCTATCTCTCTCGCAGGCGCTGAGTTTCGCACATCTACTGCTGCCTTTATCGACTCTGGTGCTGGAGGAAACTTTGTAGACCTTGATTTCGCCAAACAGAACCGGATACCTTTGGTGAAGAAGGCCCAACCTATTGCCTTGGTTGGGATTGACTGTCGTTTGCTGTCTCCAGCCTTAATCTCGCTACAGACCGTACCTCTCCTCCTATCTACCTACTCCCACAGCGAGACCCTGGTCCTTGATGCCATCCAGGCCCCAGGTACGCCAGTAACCCTCGGCCTACCTTGGTTGCAGAAGAACAACCCTCCAATTGACTGGGTATCACCTACCCCCATCACCTGGAAACCGAGGTCAGGGAAGTCTCCCAAACTCTTGGCTAACACAATGACTCAGGACTCCATTCTTCCCCCGGTGTATCACCCTTTCCGCGAGGTCTTTAACAAGGTCCGCTCAGAACAATTGCCTCCTCATTGGTCCTACGATTGCCCCATCGATTTGGTCCCAGGAAACACCTTGCCCAAGTCCAAGACTTACCCATTGTCGATACCTGAGTCTCAAGCCATGGAGGACTACATCCTCCAGTTCCCCGGCGGGAGCAGGGTTCTTCTTCGTGAAGAAAAAGGATGGTACTCTGAGGCCATGTATTGATTACCGGGGCTTGAACGGTATCACCATCAAGAACCGCTATCCTCTCCCCTTGATCACGGAACTCTTCGATAAACTGCGTGGGGCTAAGATATTTTCCAAATTGGATCTCCGTGGGGCTTACAACTTGGTCCGCATCAGGCAGGGCGACGAGTGGAAGACGGCCTTCAACACCCACTGTGAGCATTACGAGTACCTCGTCATGCCTTTTGGTTTATGTAACGCCCCGGCTGTCTTTCAGGACTTTATTAATGACGTATTTCGGGAGGTGCTCAACATCTTTGTTATTGTCTATTTAGATGACATTTTGACCTTCTCCAAAAATCTCCAGGATCACATTCGTCACACCTCGTACGTCCTCTCACGTCTACTTAAACTTCACCTGTACGCCAAACTAGAGAAGTGTACCTTCCATCAACGCTCTACCCAATTTCTGGGCTACATTATTTCGGACGAAGGCTTTTTGATGGATCCAGGTAACCTCCAGGCAGTTACGGAATGGCCCAGACCAGAGACTCTCAAGGCTATCCAGCGCTTTTTAGGATTTGCAAACTACTATCGGAAGTTCATTCGCAATTTCTTCACTTTAGTGGCCCCCATCACGGCTTTGACTAGGAAAGGGGCTGACCCTTCTGCCTGGTCCGCCGAAGCTATCTCCGCCTTCCAGGCCCTTAAAGAGGCATTCGTCACGGCACCGATCCTGCACCACCCCAACAAGGATCTTCCCTTTATCATATAAGTTGACGCATCGGACTGCCGTGCAGGGGCTGTAGTAACACAGAGGGACTCGCCCCAGGATAAACTTCACCCTTGTGCGTATTTCTCCAAGAAATTTTCCGCCGCTGAGAGGAATTACGATGTCGGCAACAGAGAGTTATTGGCCATTAAAATGGCACTACAAAAGTGGAGACATCTGTTGGAAGGGTCAAGGGAGCATTTTATATTTTAACGGACCACAAAAATTTACTTTATATCAAAGGAGCACGTCGCCTCGGTCCACGCAAGCCCCCTTCAGCTTCATCACTTACCCCTCGGAATGGTGGGACGCTCCACGAGGTTCTTCCTCCACACTCTGCGCCGCAGCCGTCGGCGTGGAATCGCCATCCCACGCGCACTTGCGCACCCCACGTTGCTTCCTCTCATGCACACGTTGGACTTACAGTGCACACACAAAAGCCCTTGAACTTATCCCCACTCAGGCTTCGCCCCCAAACACCGCATGGTTACAATCTGGCTCTTGCTGAGTGTCACCTGAGCTCTAAGAAAAGCATCCAATGCACTGAAGCTCCCTGGGCTCCTCCAGGCACGCCCCTTCTCCTGGTTGGCTGTTCCAGCTTTTTATACCCTCTCTGTTCTGTGCTTCCTCGCTCGTCATAGTTTTTGTATGGGTGTTTCACAGTGCTTGTTCTTTGTTTCTCTCGGTTTTGACGCGGCTTGGCAGACTACCCCCTTTGGCTCTCGACTTCAGATTGTTCCTGTTTACGTACCTTCTGGCTCCCTTCGACCACAGCACTCATCTCGATCCCTCCATACGTCTCCTACCCCTGATCTCGGCAACGGCAACTACCATTCTTCTGGGAAAACGGTATCGGCAAAAATTCTCGCAATACACCCCATCTGGCCTGGCACCATCTAATTCCACAACCCGGACACGTCCCTCGCTCTGTCGGTGTGTGTATTCATACCTGCCACCTCAGTTCTAGGGACGGTCTGGTCTGCGGGCTACTCCGGCGTAACAGGATTTAATTGGTTGCATATGGGACTGGCAGTTGCTTGGCGCCAGCTGATTGGCAAAGTCTATGGTGAGTAATGTTGCCGTATTTTATTCTGTTTTTGAAATATCAATATCAATGCACAGTCAAGCGATTCTCCTGGAAGCAATATCATAGGCGGAGCAGCTTCTACAGTAGATACTGAACAATTGGTGGTACCCTAGGCGCATGCGCATTGGAACCTTCTTGAAACGCATATGTGTGTCATCACATCAACAGTAGGCGCATACGCATGTGAACAGGAGATGCCCCCCGAGAAAATTATTGGTGGGACTGACTGTGGGAACTTCTTTAGGGGATTGACTGATCATTACAGTAAAACTTTTACTTTTTGTTTTTCCTCAGAAAAGAAAACTTTGTCATCTCATGTGGAAAACGACAAATGGAGGAATTTCAATGGATAATATCGCTTTGTGTTACAATGCCTGCACATTGCTGATTCTGATTTAAAAAAACACATACCGGAGTCAACAGTTTAGTTGCCGTTGTTATTGATTAGGATAGAATACTGTAACTGAGAGCTTCATAGAAAACTTGAAACAATATGCTGTTGTTTTCAGACCGTATACAATACTTTTTTATATATACAGTACTGTATAATAAACCCGAAAAATAAACGTATGCATTTATTCTACATGTATTCCAGTACATATGTGTATTCTATACCCGTACAGCATGTATTGTTTTAATACTCTTGTGATGTACTGTACAGTGCTGAGCATGCCTACAGTATACTGGACAGTATGCCTGGACAGTACTGTACAGTATGTTCTAGAAACACTGTATTTTGTTACAGTATAAAAGGAGACAATGGAACAATTTAAAACAAATCAACATTTTCTTTTATTGGTGGAGTAAGTAGTGTACAAAAACATTTATTTACAAATACAATTTAAAAACATTTTAAGTGTACAGCACTTCAAAATATTAACAGGTGTATGGTTTATTGCTAGTGAAAACATTTATGTACAGAAAGTCAAAACATTTACAGTAGCATGGTGTACAGAACAGTCAGTTAGGCCTGCACAACTCCAGCCCTCGAGGGTCGCAAACAGCCCCGGTTTTAAGGATAACCTTGAAAATTGGGACTGTTTGCGGCCCTCAGGGACTGGAATTGTACAGTAAGTAAAAACATTTCTTTATTAATACAAGTTAAAACACGCAACATCTCCTTTATTAAAGTACAGAAAGTCAAAACATGTAAAGCACAACAGTATGGTGAAGATGGGCTGTAGATTTCCGGGAGAGCGGCGGCAGCGTCGTGGACAAGTAGTGGAGAAGATGGGATGTAGGTTTCCGGGAGTGCGGCGGCAGAGTCGTCTAAGCGTAGTCGAGGAATTGGCCTGCGGGTTCGATGGGTTGGCTGACATTTCTTTTGCCTTGAGTGTACATCACCGAATTTCTTCATGACATAATAAGGCTTACATGTATTAAAACCCTTAGCCTTTGGGGTTAGCAGAAGGTTTTCTTTATTAGCATTAGCCTGTCGCTTTGAGAATAGTAGTAACAGGCGGTTCACTGCAATCGCAGGGGCATAAAAATAGAAGTCCTCATGCAATGATTAAAAGGTTGTTTATTAGGTGCATTGGCACAAAATATTCCGCTACATAGAAACTCTGACGCGTTTCGTCCGCAGGTAGGGACTTTGTCAAAGGCATAATGAGTTTTTGGAACGATGCAAAAAATATATTGACCATATTGCGACTGTGTTGCCCTTTGTGATCGCGCGTAATGGGCAAGCATCAGGGAGGTAGTATGGTATAGTACTGTACTGTAGTATTGTAAGTACAGTATGATACAGGTAAGTATAGCACAGATTTTTTTTCCCTGAGAGCAGCACTAGCCATCTGGTTACAAAGTATTTAACAGTAGTCACAGTATACAGTAGTTCCAGTATAGAATTTGTTGACAGTACTAACTGCATACTGTAGTCCAATATGGAGTAGCTATACAGTACACAATGTCATCATATGCACCTAACTGCTCAATTGAGAAAATGGAGCAAGCGAGAGAATACAAGACGTTCAAGGAGTTTAGAGGCAAAAGGCAGGAGGGAGACAGGTCGATAGTTAGAAAGACAGGTAGGGTCAAGCTTGCTGTTTTTGAGTAATGGTATGACTGTTGCATGTTTGAAGGAGAATGGAAAGGTTCCAGAGCAGAGGGAGGAGTTAAAAATGTGTGTGAGCATAGGGATTATAGAAGGAGCAAGAGTTTTAGGAGATGGGAAGGAATGGGGTCAAGAGGGCAAGAGGTAGAGGGAGAAGAGGCGATCAACAGTGACACATCCTCCTCTGAGATAGTGGAAAAAGAGTCAAGGAATGCAGGAAGAGAGTTAGGAAGAGGTGTAGGATGGGAGGAAGAAACAGAGGGGATGTTCTGACGTATGGATTATACCTTTTCCTTAAAATAGTCAGCAAAATTCTGAGCGGAGATGGAGGAAGGAGAGGCAGCTGAGGGTGGTTTGAGTAGAGTATCAAAGATAGAGAACAGTCGGTGTGTGTTAGACTTGTGCATGTTGATTAGTGAAGAAAAGTAGGCTTGTTTAGCTTGCGAGATGGCAGAGTTGAAAAAGGATAGCATAAATTTGTAGTGAAGGAAGTCTGTGAGAGTATGAGATTTCCTCCAGAGGCGTTCAGAGGAACGAGTGGAGGAACACAGCATGCACATGTGGGAATTTTGCCAGGGTCTAAGGTTAGAAGGGCGAGGGCGGCAGAGAGAAAGCGTGGCATGTAGATCAAAAGAGGTGGACAACGCAGAGTTTTAGTTCCTGACCAGGTTGTCAGGGTCTGTAGCAGAGCTGAGAGAGGGGAGCGTAAAGGGGACGCAAAGTCAGGTAAGTGAATAGAGCGCAGGTTTCTGCAGAACCGGTGGGGTAGATGGAGGTGGAGAAGGGGAGAAGAGATAGAGAGAATGAGATGAGGTTATGGTCAGAGAGAGGAAAAGGGGAAATTGAGAAATCAGAGAGAGAGAAGTTTTTAGTGAAAACCAGGTCTAAGTAGTGGCCATCCTTGTGGGTGCTTGGTTCAGTCCACTGTTGAAGGCCAAAAGAAGAGGTTAGAGAAAGAAAGCGGGAAGCCCAAGGGAGAGAGGGGTCATCAATGTGGCAATTGAAGTCCCCACGGAGAAGAACAGGGGAATCTGAGGAGAGAAAGAAAGAGAACCAGGATTCAAAGTGAGAGAGAAAGGCAGAAGGCGGATGAGTAGAGGTAGGTGGGCGATAGATGACCGCCACATGGACAGGGAGAGGAGAGACGATCTGGACAGTGTGAGCCTCAAAGGAGGGAAAAGCAAGAGATGGAGGAATAGGAAGGGTTCGGTAACAGCAGAGAGAGGAGAGCAGGAGCCCCACGTCTCCACCCCTGCCATCAGGGCGTGGAGTGTGGGAGAAGGAAAGGCCACCATAAGAGAGGGCAGCTTCCAGAGCAGAGTCAGACTGAGTAAGCCAGGTCTCAGTTATAGCAAATAGGAGCAGACAGTGAGAGAGAAAATTTCATGTACAGAGAGGAACTAGTTAGAAAGGGAGCGAGCATTCCAAAGGGCACAGGAGAAAGGGAGAGAGGAGGGAGGTTGGAGGGGTTGACACCAGAGGGAGTAGAGGTTGCAATTGGCAGATGAGGATGAGCACTTGCAGGAATAAGGCAGGGACCAGGATTGGGAGAGATATCCCCAGAAGCAAGGAGGAGAATCATGGATAGAAAGAGAATGTGTGAGGATGATTTGTATGGATGTGCTTTATTGCTGGGGATATAGCTGTGTGGTGTCAGAAGGAGCAGGTAAGAAAGGAGTTCATGTGAACAGAGAAGTGATGAAGGAAGGAGAGATGGAGATATATGAATAGAGTTAGAGACATACTGAGGCTGGTAAAAAGAAGTGCATAATTTGAGAAGAAGTAAAGTCACAGCAAATATAAATGGTAAAGGTAGCATCACAGCAGTAATGATGCAGTCTGGTATAGATGATATCCTCCTTTCTAGCATAGTTCAAATGCAGGAATCAGGGCCAGTTGGGGGTGTCCACTTCTTCACTTCTTTTGAACTTCCTTTTAAACTTCAGTTGTACAGTAGTCCTGCCACTTATAATGGGCCACTTGGACAAGAGCTGCAGGCAGCATTAGGCTGTTCTATCTGGGTTTATATGGGCCTAAGATTGTTGCAGTTGCATACAGTATACTAACATACACACAGCAAAGAGTTGAAGCAGACAGGATTCAGATATGGGAAATTACCTAAGATTGTTTCAGTTGCATATACTAACATACACACAGCAAAGAGTTGAGGCAGACAGGATTCAGATATGGGATATTACCTGAGGAGAGAAGATGATTTTGTTAGGGTAAGGGGTCCTTCCTTTGAAACTTCAATTGTTCAGTAGTCCTGCCACTTATAATGGGCCACTTGGACATCGGCTGCAGGCCTTAGAATGTTTGTAAAGTTCTCAAAAATCCTCATCTTGCGGTTACATAGTTAGATAGCAGATGAGGTTGAAAAAAAGACTTCCGCCCATCAAGTTCAACCTACTGTATAAGGTTGCTCTTTTCTGATGTACTGTAATTCACATGTACAGTATACTGAATATTATAAACAACAACTAGACCTAGAAGTACTAGTTTGCCCCCTGCACTATGCTTTGTTTATATGACGTCCAGTAGCTGTGTGGCTTTACTCATCCTTACAAGCTCAAGTACATTGATCTGTAAAATGGGATTTGAAGCTTCAATGTCACTTGGCAACATATTAAATTATTAAATTATTCACATATTAAAGCTTTACACTCTTCTGCCCCTCCTCACATCTCAGCCCTAATTTCTTGCTTTGCACCATCCCGACTCTTGCGTTCTTCTCAAGGATCTCTTCTTTCTACCCCCTTTGTATATAAAGCCCTATCCCACCTTAGACCTTTCACACTGACTGCCCCACACCTCTGGAATACCCTTCCCCTCAATACCCGACTAGCACCCTCTCTATCCACCTTTAAGACCCACCTTAAAGTTGCAGTTCAGTCTTTTTTTTTTTTTAATAATTTTTTACTTCAATAGTTTCATGTGGGCAATCTCTAATTACCTAAAGAACTGTATAGCTGCCAGTCAATTCGTTCTCCATGTATTGATCAGCAAAATTTGGCAAGATCTTTGGCATATGTTTTTCTTCTGCTTCTGTAACTCAGTGGAAGCTCATGAATATTCATGAGCACTCCTGCACTGACATGTGAAAGAGGGAGGGTAGGGCTGACAAAAGGGGTGTGCCAGGGCTTGTGACAGGACATGAAAGGGGAGTGCCTTAGCAAATGGTTGTTAAAATAGAAGACAAGAAAATTGGTTTTTCAAAGTTGTTTTTTTTAAAACAGAAAATGCTAAAAGTATTTTTTCTTACTGCAGAAGTGATTTATTAAAAAAAACACACATGCAGGATATTGACTGAACTTCAGATTTAAGACACATTTGCTTAAAGAAACATATGAATAGCACTGTGGATAATCCTGGACACATGATACATAAAGCTTGGCCTCCTGCAGACGCACTTACTAGAATTCTCTCCTACTGTCTCTATACGTTCCCCTACTTACCAATTAGATTGTAAGCTCCTCGGAGCAGGAACTTCTCTTCCTTAATGTTACTCTTATGTCTGAAGCACTTATTCCCATGACCGGTTATTTATATTATTTTCTCTTTATATGATTACAACATGTATTACTACTGTGAAGCGCTATGTACATTTATGGTGCAATATAAATAAAGACATTAAATACAATACAATATTAGACTTGCAACAAAGTGAAAGAACTTAGCTATGTGACAATTTCTGTACCATCTCTAACTGTTGTTTCATATTATTAAATCAACGAATAAGCAGTATTGAAGTGACCAGGGTACAGCTATAATAAAGTGCTGTATGTGGCCAGGGTGACAGCACAAGGTACAAAGTTACAAAAAACACTCCAGGAAACAGGATTACTGTAACATCCACTAGTGCCCAGCATGTCAGACTTTGGGGAGGATGAAGGGAGACAATGGTCATAATCAAATCTGGCACTTTAGTATAAAGGTTTTTAATGTATCAACATTTTAATCCCAATTAGAGACCTTTACCTTTTATTACCTTAGGGTTCAAGATGAAAAAAGCAAAGTAGAGGCAATTTGTACAGAGGCACAATTTGCAATTTGTAAAGAGGCACAGTTAAACATATCACATGATCACTGTTTAAATTAAAACACCTTTTTCATTGCAAGAAGCATGCAACACACACACACACCTAACCAACTAACTTCAGGTCAACAATGTGATGTGATCTAGTCCTGGCTTTGTGATCCCATATAAACCTTGATCTGGTGGAGTACAGTAGGTACTTTAGTACCAGAGAGTAACAAACGGGAGTCAAATAACAGAAAACTAGTTGCTGCTGTTTTTGGAGCTCTATCGTAACTGTGAGTATACTGCAGAGCAATGTCAAACTCGACAAAAAAAAAACCCTGACCCAGAGAGCTCACGCTCTAAGTGGCCCAGATGTAGCAAGACTTACAATACTGTGCTTGGTGCCATGGATGTACAAACAGAAATCTGCAGTGTCGGGGACATCAATAGGGCTGTTTGTGTCTGAATGGGAACCCTTGCAGCGTTAATTCTTTGGTGCCCCTTTTATAGTGACAGTAGGAGAAAGTGTATGTGCTGGGCCTGGGCATGAGGGTTCAGTAAGTGCCTCTGAGTGTGGGGGACAGGACACATAAAACCAGACTATTAAAATACTTCATGCAGATACATTTTGGTCCACCAATGATGGATTTTTAACATGATTGTGTCCCTTTGGCTGCTACTGGATGTGTGCTGTTCTGAGTTGACCGAGTATATAATTGGTGTGTATTATTTCATGTGAGTGTATATGTGTATATGTGTATACATTGGATAAAGTTTGTTTAAAAGTGGTGATGGTGCTGTGTCTGGGAAAGCTGTTACCATGTTTTTGAAAGATATATGCAATAGTTTTGCTTAGAAAGCAGATAGGGAGAAGGGCTCCCTGCAATAAATTAATCTTTCTTTAAGTAGAAAAAAGAAAGTGGACCAATTACCCTGTCAATAAAAAACGTAATGAAACTCTGGGACTGTAAATTAAAAAATGGTGGTACTTTGTGGTGAATATTAGATGTCTCCCTCCTATCCCTGTCAGTTCCTGGTGTAACAGTAACAGTTAAACAACAAGCCATGATTTTATCATTTGCAGCACAGTCTATTTATAACAGCTTTTCTTCTGCATCAGATGCCAGGTTTCTGCTGCCTAGAGATCTGTGAATCTTCCCCATTCCTTCAGAGAATCACACATTATTGACAGGGGGAAATACTGTAGTAGGTTGAGACTTGGCAATTCTTTGCAAATTAGCATATTAAACTAAATGACAGTGCATGTTGATTTATTGCTGTTAAATCGCTTGCAAACTCTGACCTTTATCTTTAACTGTTCCTGTAATATCTTTATATTTAATGTACAGAATATCCCTGTTATACCTAATATAATGCAATGCCTTTATATATAATGTATATCCCTGTTTACCTAATGTAAGCATGTATTTGTAACCATGTATCTGTCATCATAACTGTGCCCAGGACATACTAACAACGAGAGATAACTCTCAATGTATTATTTCCTAGTAAAACATTTTATAAATAAAATAAAATAAATGACTCAGCTGCAGCTTTTCTCGCTACTTAAATAGCACATGGTTTGCGACCTCATTGAAACGTTCTCTAGTATTATCATCAAAACGACTATAAGGAGAAACATCTCAGCCTTTTGTTCTTAACATAACATCCAAGTACTGATACAGATACCAATATGATACAATAGGAAACATTGTAACTTTGTCATGTTTTTGTATCAAATTGATTTGAAAAGAATATTGCCAATAAGTGACCTGTTTCTTCTATTACAGACACTACATCCCAAACATACTGTATCAATCTCATTTTTGTTCTACTAAGAACTGCACCTATAAAGCCCCAGTCTTACTTACAGAAGCAATATATATAGGACTTGCAATTACTGTAGATAGTTTGAGGCCCCACTGACAGTAAAGTATAAAGTTAAAGTATGCTCACTTACTGATACTGCAAATGCTCACTTCAGAATAACAAGTGCATGGTAGTCCAGCTGTTCTCCTTGTAATATATTTCTATTATGGGGTTTTATACCATTACAGCCGTATCCCTACTGCTGTATTGTGTGGGCCAATCAGAACTTGTTAATAAATTGAATTTTAATGATTTCTGTTTATCTTGAAAGAGCCCTCTTTTGGGAATCAGGTACAGTGGGAATAAGAATCTCTGTACAGAGCAGAAGTAGCAGAATCTGTGGAAATAAAATGAGAATTAAGTGCTACATGTTATCTTTGGTTACCTTGTGCAGCCCTGAGTAATCAGATATTTATTTTGACACCCGTGCCAGGCTTTTTGTGGGTATCGGGGGTGGGAAAAGAGGGTATTTGGCCCTTGGTGGGTGTGTGCCCCCACATACTGTAAAACCATGATTTAATTTTTTACACACACAATTAATACCCCAGGCAGTGCGGGTCCCCGGTTGTCCCGATGGGTGTCCACAGGTCCTACAGTGCACCCTGGGGGGTACCAACGGGTGTCTAGGGGCCTTCGGGTGATCTCCGCTAGACTCCGTTGGCCTCCAGGTGGTACCCGGGGGTCCACAATGCATAGTGGTACATCATACCCATATAATATTGGTCTGACATGCCACTATAGCACTCAATGGGCACCTAATCAAAATACATTAATACACAAAAGACACAATAATAAAACATACAAAAACACCTAAACACCCCAATTCAATACATTAAAACTATAGCCAACAAATGCAATTAATACAAGCACTAACCAACACAACAAGAAATTAATTCAACCATTTACCAACAAAGCAATTAATTAATAAAACAACTCGGCTAACCAACCAGGAATTAATTCAACCATTTACCAACAAAGCAATTAATTAATAAAACAACCTGGCACCACAACCATTAAAATCATTACCCAACACAAGACTTCATTAATAAAAAAAGAAAATCAATCGCTAAATTTTTTTAAATTCATACATCCACATAATAAACACCCATAGAAAAAATCACACGCAATACAAAGCAAGCAGTTCAAAACAAGTTATTGACCTAATAATGTATTGACCTGTACCCTAAAGTGGTACAGATTAATACATAATCAGTCAATGTGCAATAAAAAAATGACCAAATAAAAAATTACATCGAAAAAAACTGTAAAAAAAATACATTTACATACATTCAATATTTTACTTACCTTTAGAAGCGTTGGCCCTCCGACTCTTGGGGAATCAGGAAGCTCACGTACCGCGAAGGCCTGAAACTGCATCCGATGCCACCTGCCATGAAGATTCGGATCAGATACCCCAATTCATCTTTCTTTTCAATCCGCTTCTTCTATCTTCTTCTGTAATTATATCTTAATTTTCTATATCTTCTTTCTTCAACTGTCAATCCAAAAACCCAATGGTAGATCCTAACACAATGTTATCTCGTCGGCTTCTTGGGCTCAAATGAGGCGTCACGGCCTTAATATGGCCGGTGACATCACATTTGGGCGGTACATGGTTCAACAGCCATCTGATTGACTGTTAAAACCATGTGCCCTTTTTTTTTTTAATTACGTAATTTAAGAGGAATGATGCCAGCCAATCAGAAAGGAGGTGCGTCATTTCCCTATAACATGATGTCACAAAATCCAAGATGGCCGGCGTCACATGATATTTCAGCCAACCAGATCGTGGGAACTAATTCCAGGGTACACTGTGGGGCCTGTGGAAACCTATCAGGACGACAGGGGACCCCGGCCTGGGGTATTAATCCTGTGTATAAAATAATAAAGCCTGGTTTTATGGGGGCACAGGGGAGGGTGTTGTACTGGTGCTTACTAAATATTTTTACATTTAAATTGTAGTTCTCGTGTAGATGAGCAGGGGTCTCCAGAGCTGAATCGCGTTGGTTTCATGTCCGGGGACCCCCTGCTTCCTGAGATACAGGCCCCGTTATGGGGTGCCGGTATCCCTCTGTTTGTTTACAATCCACGTGGATTTTAACATGGCGGTGATACCGGCACCACATACAAGGGCCTGTATCTTGGGAAGTAGGGGTCCCCGATGCTGAAATCAACTTTGTTCAGCTCAGGAGACCCCCTGCTCACGCACACTATGAATAAAAATAAAATGTAAGCAGCTTCATTACCTTAGCAGCTATCCACTAAGGTAATGATTTTTTATTTGGGGAGCGGAGTGTTTGATACTAGTGTGAGGAGCATGGCGTCTCCTGAGTTGAACAAAGTTGTTCTCATCCTCGGGGACCCATACTTCCCGAGATACAGGCCCCATTATGGGGTGCCGGAATCCCTCTGCTTTGTTTACATCCAACGGTCACGTGACCCACAGGATTATAACATGGTGGGGATACCGGCACCCCATAACAGGGCCTGTATCTCAGCACGTAGGGGTCCCCGGAACTGAAATCAATGCAGTTCAGCTCCGGAGATCCCCTGCTACATTACTGTAATGTTAGAATTTTAATGAAACGCATGTGAGAGGTGCGCAGTTAGAGTGACTGATTCATCAGCCTATCTCTTTCCGCGCGTCTTTTACAGAAAGGCAGACTCCGGTAGGACTCACATATCAGGGACCCCTGCATTAATCCGATGGGCCATTAGTCTGCTGCGGCAAATCTTGTGAGGATCACGGGCATATCTCGAAATTCCAGATGTTGGGAATGGCGCCAGCGCAGGAATTCCATTATGCATGTTCAGACTGGGTCAGGTTGCGGCGACCATTAGGAGCAGCGCACGCGTGCACAATGAGCAGGAACAGCAGTGGCCATTACCAGTAAGCCCCGCAGGGGAACTACAGTTCCCAGCAGGCCCCGGAGCAGTGGATCACCAGCAGTACTACAGCCAATAGGGCTCCTGTAGGTAAAAAATAGGTGTAAAATCAGCGCTTATGCAAACAACAAATAACAAATAAAAACCTTAGATACAATGTCCGAATGGTAGTCCTGCAGCTGCCTTGAAAAGCTAGTTCTGGTATCTTCTTCCCAGAATTGGATTAAAGGTGAAAGGTGATCTTTTCTGGCGCTGAGGTGAGGTAATAGAAGGTGATGCTTGAAGTTTCTTCTATTGAGCAGTGTCCTCAGGAAAAGGAGAGACAAAAAGACAAAACATGCAGGAAGCCTGCAATGGTGTATTACCCAAGGGATAGATGAATACAATTGAAAGAGCAATTTATTAAAGGTTAAAATGACCATGGATGACAAACATAAATACAAAAGAATAAATAATTAATTGAATAATTAAAATGTTTGACAAATAAATGAACAATGGGCAAGTGCCTAAGCACTGTCCACACTCTTTCACTTTGGAACGTAGTTCAAAATTCCTTTCTTTGCTCCGCCTGGGTTAAAATTGAAATCCTACTCACCGGACGTGAATAGGAATAAAGCACTTGGTTTTTTGGTCTTTGCCGTTGGGTTCTCCGCTCGCCTGGTGGTGTTTTCGTCTCTGCAGCCGGTGGATCAAATTCTGTGCTCCCACGTGAATTCCTTCCTGGAACGCACACGATCCGTTCGCGCAATGACGTCACCAGTTTTTTCCTCCGCTACGGTGGCTCAACAATGCCAAAATACCTTCCAACGCGTTTCGAAAGCACAAATAATGTCTCTCTTCGTCAGGGATAAGTGCTAGGTACATCTGTGCTTCTATATATGTCCCAGTCCGTAATTGAAGATGTTTTGTGATTGGCGCAATTACAGATAGAATAATTAGTCTCATCTGCCTTCTAAATGATGTCTTATAGAGACAAAGATATATTATAACGTGAAAACAACTTATGATATTACAACAGTTTTTGGTTATTTGTTACAACAAATGTTGGATGTTTGTTAAATATATTAAATATTGATTATTTGTTAAATAATGATTACTTGTTAAATAATTTCTAGACATTTGATATAAAGCATCTCTGTGATTTAATAAGACTTGTGTGTTGGAGTTATAAATTTTTTCCTGATCCATTTTAAAGTTAGCAATCATATATTGATTTAATGAATATTCAGTGGTCTGTGATTTCAAGAAGGCTGACAGATCGAATTCAATGTTTAGACCTGATGGGCTAAGGGTCTTCAACTCGAAGATCCAGAATGACTCTCTTTTAGAAATGAAGTTGATTTTGTCTCCACCTCTGTTACTGAAATTTGGACATTCAATGGCATGACATCTCAACCCCACAGGACTCTGCGAATGGACCTTTTTGAAATGAAGTGATACATTATGTAGTTCAAATCCCCTCTTTATATTATAAATCTGTTCCCCCAATCTTCTCTGTAATGTTCTACCCGTGCGGCCTACATATTGGAGGCCACACGGGCATTCGAGAAGATATATGACATATTGACTGTGACAATTAATTAATGTTCTGATGGGATATTCTTTTTGTGTAATTTTTGATGAGAATTGTTTAGTTTTAATACTATACTGGCAAGCTGTACATTTTGCACATGGGAAATAACCTTTGATGTTATTTTTAGTAATAGTATTTTTACTAAAGGGACAGCTTGGTGACAAAAATTTTTCAGATTGTTAGCTCGCCTGAAATATATTTCAGGTTTTTCTTTGAGATGTTTCCTTAAGATCTCGTCCTGTCTCAATAGGCCCCAATGTTTGGCAAAGATTTTTCTTATCTCTGGTGCTGATGTGTTGTATTGTGTGGTAAAAGCTACTGTTCTATTCTTATCTTCTTGATCAATGGGTTTGTACTGCAGTAAATCTGATCTCGGCATGTTTCTTACAGTTTCCACTGCTTGCTCTAACTGATGTTTGTTGTAGTCCCGATCTAAGAACTTTTGTTTCAGTTCTTGTGCCTGTAGTTCAAACATGTGAGGCTCAGAACAATTACGTTTGATCCTAACCAGCTGTCCCTTGGGGATGTTTTTTATCCAATTTGGATTATGGTTACTGCTGGCTAGGAAGTAATTGTTGGCCTGGACAGGTTTGTAATAAGTTTTTGTCTGCAAGATCTTATTATCTACATACAACTGGAGGTCCAAAAATTCGATATTTTTCTTACTCTCTTTGAAAGTGAACCTTAAGTTCCTATCGTTGTTATTAAGATAGAGTTTGAATTTTTCTAATTCAAAAATAGAACACCTCCAAATGAATATGACGTCATCTACAGTATGTAGCGCCGCCATAGGACCAAACTTGCCCCCAGCTCCGGGTTGGACCAGATGAAATCATCCTCCCATTGCCCCATAAAAATGTTCGCATAGCTGGGAGCAAATTTGGTACCCATGGCGGTGCCACATACCTGTAAATAAATTTTTTCCTGAAAAAGAAAATAATTGTGTCTTAAAATAAAATCTATAGAAACCATTAGAAATTGAGCCAGTTTTGGTGATAACGTATTGTCTTGTTTTAACTTGGATGAAATTGCTTTACATCCACTTATATGAGAAATTACAGTGTATAGTGAGGTCACATCTGCCGTCATTATTATGAAGTCATCATGCCACTGAATGTCCCGTAGTATTTGTAAAATGTGGGTGGTGTCTCTTAGATGAGAACGTAACTTAACTACATATTGTTGCAAATGGTGGTCAATGAATTCTGATAGAGGTGAAGTCAATGATCCTATACCAGATATTATTGGGCGACCTGGTGGTCTATTGAGATCTTTATGTATCTTTGGGATCATATAGAAAATGGGTAATCTGGGGTAGATGTTATAAATGAATTCTTGTTCTTTCTCCCCTATTGCTCCATCTGTAACTGCCTGTTCTAATATAGTTTTTAATTTCTTCTGATATAGAAATGTAGGATTATTCTCCAGCATTTTATAAGTGTCTTTGTCCTCCAATATATGTCTAGATTCTTCTAAATAGTAGGAGGAATCCATGATTACGATGCCCCCCCTTTATCTGCCGACTTGATCACTATCTGATCATTGTTTTCCAATTGTGTGATTGCTTCTTTCTCATGTTTGCTCAGATTTTCCTTCCCTATCTTCTTTTTAATAATGCATTTCTCTATGTCTGCTGATACCATTTCTGCAAACAATTCCACTAGGTTACCCCTCGCAAATTTTGGGTAAAATGTGGAGCTAGGTTTAAATTTTGAAAAAAAATTTTCTGTCCTTTCATCATCTTGAATCGTGTTAGCTGTGTTAGTATTTTTTGCAAATAATCTTTTTACTGTAAAGCTAACTTTCGAATGAATTTTTGTACATCCACATGTAACCCAAAATGATTCGGGCCACATGTTGGAGCGAAAGTTAGGCCCTTACTTAGAACCTTTCTTTCATGTAAAGTAAATTGGTATTTACTAATGTTGAATATATTTAATTGTGGTTTTAATTGTTTTTTTAACACTTTAGCTTCCTTTATTCGCAAGTTGATCTGGCTACTCTTTTCTTTCCCCCCTCTTCTACCTCTTTTTCTATTTTTCTTTTTCTCGAATTTGGAGATTCCCATTTTTTCTCTGGTTGTTTCCTCTGAAACTCCTGATCTCTTTCTCTCTTCCAATCTAAAAAAGAAAACGTTGTCTTCTTTTCTTGATTGGATTTTTGTGTTCCTCCTAGTTTTTTATCTCCACTATTGATTTTCGTACATTTTTCTGGACTAGCATGTTTCTTTGATATTGAGGTTGGAGGGGGGCTTTTTTTCTTTTGATTGGTATGATCTAAGTGTAACCCTCTTAATTGATGAAAAGGTGAATTGATATGATATTTTGGTTGTATATTCTCATCTTCTCTATGGTCTTTATTCTCAGATCTTTCCTCTTTTCTGTTATTTGCTTTTTCTTGTTTATTTTCCTTTTTATTGTCTATATTCTGATGTGTAGATGGTGTTCTATCGTAAGATGTCTCACGAGTATCTTTAGATGGTGCTCTATATTTATTGTCATAGTAAGGCTTTTTATTTTTGCTACTGTACGTCCTTTATAGACATTCTGGGATTTTTCTTGATTTGATGTTTTTTTCCAATTTCTATATTTACCTTGGGCATAATCTATCTTATCCCTTTGATGTTTTATTCTTTTGTTTTCTTTGATGTCTTTCTCTGCCTGTCTTGTCTTTTTGTCTATTTTATCTTCATATAATATTTTTTCCTGACTGTTCTCTGTCTCAAGATATTCCTGAATCTCTGTGATCTCGTTGTCTAATCTACGAAGTAATTGTCTCCTATTTGAGATGAGAAATCTCATCAACTCAAAGGAGCAATTATCAAGCAGTCTGTTCCACTCAGTTACAAATTGATCATTGTTAAAATCTGTGGTCGGTGATTTAAAAATTCTCAGACCGCGGGGAATCATTTTTGGTTCTAGATATTTCTCTAATGCTACCGCATCCCACAGTTGTCGAGATTCGTGGATCATTAATTTCTCTAATCTATCATAAGTGGCTTCTAAACCTTCTACCTGTATATCTTCCTGTATCATAGGTGAATCTGGGGTATCTACTGTTGAAAATACTTGATCTATATCTAGACCCCTAGTACTATGATTTAAAAATAGATTACTCATATTATAATGTTATATTACACAGCTGCTAACACCCAAGATGAACACTAATAGGTAAAAAATAGGTGTAAAATAAGCGCTTATGCAAACAACAAATAACAAATAAAAACCTTAGATACAATGTCCGAATGGTAGTCCTAACTTTCGCTCCAACATGTGGCCCGAATCATTTTGGATTACATGTGGATGTACAAAAATTCATTCGAAAGTTAGCTTTAAAAAGATTATTTGCAAAAAATACTAACACAGCTAACACGATTCAAGATGATGAAAGGACAGAATTTTTTTTTCAAAATTTAAACCTAGCTCCACATTTTACCCAAAATTTGCGAGGGGTAACCTAGTGGAATCGTTTGCAGAAATGGTATCAGCAGACATAGAGAAATGCATTATTAAAAAGAAGATAGGGAAGGAAAATCTGAGCAAACATGAGAAAGAAGCAATCACACAATTGGAAAACAATGATCAGATAGTGATCAAGTCGGCAGATAAAGGGGGGGGGCATCGTAATCATGGATGCCTCCTACTATATAGAAGAATCTAGACATATATTGGAGGACAAAGACACTTATAAAATGCTGGAGAATAATCCTACATTTCTATATCAGAAGAAATTAAAAACTATATTAGAACAGGCAGTTACTGTACAGATGGAGCAATAGGGGAGAAAGAACAAGAATTCATTTATAACATCTACCCCAGATTACCCATTTTCTATATGATCCCAAAGATACATAAAGATCTCAATAGACCACCAGGTCACCCAAAAATATCTGGTATAGGATCATTGACTTCACCTCTATCAGAATTCATTGACCCCCATTTGCAACAATATGTAGTTAAGTTACGTTCTCATCTAAGAGACACCACCCACATTTTACAAATACTACGGGACATTCAGTGGCATGATGACTTCATAATAGTGACGGCAGATGTGATCTCACTATACACTGTAATTTCTCATATAAGTGGATGTAAAGCAATTTCATCCAAGTTAAAACAAGACAATACGTTATCACCAAAACTGGCTCAATTTCTAATGGTTTCTATAGATTTTATTTTAAGACACAATTATTTTCTTTTTCAGGAAAAAATTTATTTACAGGTATGTGGCACCGCCATGGGTACCAAATTTGCTCCCAGCTACGCGAACATGGGGCAATGGGAGGATGATTTCATCTGGTCCAACCCGGAGCTGGGGGCAAGTTTGGTCCTATGGCGGCGCTACATAGATGACGTCATATTCATTTGGAGGGGTTCTGTTTTTGAATTAGAACAATTCAAACTCTATCTTAATAACAACGATAGGAACTTAAGGTTCACTTTCAAAGAGAGTAAGAAAAATATCGAATTTTTGGACCTCCAGTTGTATGTAGATAATAAGATCTTGCAGACAAAAACTTATTACAAACCTGTCCAGGCCAACAATTACCTCCTAGCCAGCAGTAACCATAATCCAAATTGGATAAAAAACATCCCCAAGGGACAGCTGGCTAGGATCAAACGTAATTGTTCTGAGCCTCACATGTTTGAACTACAGGCACAAGAACTGAAAAAAAAGTTCTTAGATCGGGACTACAACAAACATCAGTTAGAACAAGCAGTGGAAACTGTAAGAAACATGCCGAGATCAGATTTACTGCAGTACAAACCCATTGATCAAGAAGATAAGAATAGAACAGTTGCTTTTACCACACAATACAACACATCAGCACCAGAGATAAGAAAAATCTTTGCCAAACATTGGGGCCTATTGAGACAGGACGAGATCTTAAGGAAACATCTCAAAGAAAAACCTGAAATATATTTCAGGCGAGCTAACAATCTGAAAACGTTTTTGTCACCAAGATGTCCCTTTAGTAAAAATACTATTACTAAAAATAACATCAAAGGTTATTTCCCATGTGCAAAATGTACAGCTTGCCAGTATAGTATTAAAACTAAACAATTCTCATCAAACATTACACGAAAAGAATATCCCATCAGAACATTAATTAATTGTCACAGTCAATATGTCATATATCTTCTCGAATGCCCGTGTGGCCTCCAATATGTAGGCCGCACGGTAGAACATTACAGAGAAGATTGGGGGAACACATTTATAATATAAAGAGGGGATTTGAACTACATAATGTATCACTTAGGGCCTCATGCAGTAAGCGTTGATAAGGGAAATATGGCCATGTTATAGCCAAAATTGGGTTTGAGATTCAGTAAGCGCCGATAAGTGCTTCATATCGCCAGGTTTCGGAGCCGATAATTTGGTTATGGCCAGTCGCCTGCCGATAAGCCTGTTTTCGACACTGATCGCCACTTTTTTAAATCGGCTGGATTCAACAAAAAAAAACAGCTTATCGGGGCTGATCGGCACTACGAAATTGAGATGTTATGGCCGATTTCTCCCGCCAACTAAAGTTGGCATTTTGGACGGGAGAACGATCGCTAAGGCTGCCGGAACGGCACTTAGAAAAAAAACATCTTCTGTACATCAATGGAAGTCAATGGAGCGGGGACGTATAACAGTATAGTACTGTTTACGTTTCATTGCTCACAATACAAGGGGGATTTGCATTACAGTGTGGGGGCATTCCCTGCATTGTGTCACAGCTGACGTGTCTTATTTGCATAACATTCGACTTTTACATGTTTTCAGCATTTGCGGGTCACATTACTCATCATGTGATGATGTGGCAAGGGAAAATACTATACTACACTCTTAAAGGAGAACCTCACATCATATCACACATTTTACTCAACTCAGCGACAATTATTTACATGATGTCACACATGTCACACATGTCACACATACACAGTATATTCATCTTCCTTTACATTACACAATGCTTGTAATGTGACACGCATCTTTAAACGTTCATGTACATCTGTATTCTCATGTTTACATATACTTTTGGGTCCTCCCTATTTTCATGACGTCACTTATTGGACGCTCAATCACATTGCATGTTTACATTGTAACCGTTGCATTACAAGCACTTCAACCTAACTTATACACACATGTACAGTAATTCATCATTGGGACACCTTGTAAACTCATTCTATACCAACTATCCTCCTTACACAAATGCATGCATATGCACACGACTATTCATTGTTGCCAACATGTCACAATAACATGGATAATTACACATGTTACACAAAACTTTTCCCACGTCAATCTCAGCCTTTTTGTCTCATTACATGACTGACTCTTGCGTTCACAAGTGTTACATGCATTGCACATGCAACTATTTATTTGCAAGCAATCTTTGTACAAAGCTTCACGTCACATCATTGCCAAATATCATCATTCCCTGCAGAATACACACAACAAATACTTAGAACAACAAGTGCACACAGCTTGCCACAGAAGTACTTTATTATGTTAATGTAACACCTTGCATTTTACTATGTCACCTGACATCATCACATACCTATTTAAAGGACGCACATTACCTGCTCATTCACAGCTACTCATTTCAAAATGTTGCGAATGTTTAGGAGACGGAGGAACATTCTTTTCTATGACATGCTTGATGTTCAAGAGAATCATATAGGGCAAGGTAGGGACACACCGAGGGACAGTGACAGTGACGCGGATACGACAGGGACAGGGAGAGGGACAGGCCGAGGGACAGGTAGAGGGACAGGAGATCAGAGGAGAAGACAGAGGAGACAACTTGTGCCTCGTCCGCGTCTGTACAGGGAGAGAACCCTGTTAGATGGGATGAGTGAGGAGGAGATTGTAAGTCGCTATCGTTTGAGTTCAGCAGCAATCTTAGCTCTTTATGAGGAGATAAGGGGGGATTTAGATTTTTTCACAGCCAGAGGTCGTGCAGTCCCTGGGCTTGTTAAAATGCTGTGCTCATTACATTATCTTGCTTCCGCGTCATACCAGACAACTGTGGGCATAGTGGGCGGGGTCTCGCAATCTACATTCTCGCGGGCCTTGACCCAGTTTCTCTATGCACTCAATAGACGCGCTAGGAATTATATTCATTTTCCTACAGAGGCGACAGAGTGGCTGGAAGTCAGGACTGGCTTTTATAATATAGCAGGGATACCATGTGTGCTGGGTGCAATCGATTGCACACATGTTGCTTTGATTGCACCTAGTCAGAGTGAGCATGTGTACCGCAATCGGAAGCACTACCATTCACTCAATGTACAGGTGGTATGTGATGCCACGATGAGGATAATGCATGTGGTACCCAAGTTCCCTGGTTCCAGTCACGATTCCTCTATCCTGAGGAACTCTTCAGTCTTCCATGCGTTCGAAGAGGGACATTTTGAACCTGGTTGGCTGCTGGGTGAGTACATATTTACATGTTCTAACACAAAACACATGTTGATTTAGGAATGTTGGCATTGTACAATTTGATCACTAATGTCAGCTTATGTGTGCTCCATTCATTATAGGTGACTCAGGATACGGAATTAGGCCGTGGCTCTTGACTCCGGTGCTAAACCCTCAAACTGAAGCAGAGGACAGGTACAATGCAGCCCATATATCTACAAGATCTGTTATAGAGAGGACATTTGGCCTACTCAAGACCAGGTTTAGGTGTCTGGACAGAACTGGTGGGGCTCTTCTATACAAGCCTCAAAAAGTGTCTGATATTATCCTTGCCTGTTGCATTTTGCACAATGTTGCACTCAGGCACAATGTACAGTCAGACCTAGCTGAGGCTTTGGTAGACGAGCATCCCACCCATGTAGCTGCTGAAAATGAACAAACAGCCAGTGGTGGCCAGACACGACAGAATCTCATCAATTCATTTTTTTCTTGTAAGTACAAACTCATATGTTCCTAGTACTACTTTTATAGTTTAATTATGTTATATTAACAATAATGTTTCTTTATATAACCTTCTGTTAGGACACAGATGAATATGGGTTGCACACCTTTCTTTTCTCTGCTGTGTGCACAAAGGGATGTGGCACCGGTATGTTATTGTTGCACAGGTTATATAATCCCTCTTCAATTGTACTTTAGTTGTGTGTATGTGAATACAACTTGGGTAACAAAGCAATAATATTTTAGCATTGTGTTATTCCTTATGCTAAGACAAAACACATATTATGCCCATAATCATTCATGCTTCTAGTATGCTTACATACAATGTTATTGGTGCAGTGTAACATGTACATCCATATGATGTGTACACCAGGCTGATTTACATTTTGAATGTCATGAAATATACATGGTGTTGTACATTTAACACCAAATACACACTTTGCTGTGTTGTTTACGGTACTGAAGATGGCATGTCAATGTTTGCAATTTATATATTGTTCCTTTGCATTATAGGTATATCTCCAGTATGACTGATCATGGTATGTATATTTGCTGACATCTCTCATAAGATGTGGCTACCTCAATCTTCCTATAATTATTGGAACTAAAAACCCAACATATTGGTTTAAACACAAATGTTACATATATGTACTTTCTGTATCATGTATATGCATTTAGCTACTCTTGAGCTTTCATGTGCATTGTATTACAAAATGATTACTCACATTTCATCACATTTTATGTATGTTTCCTTATAATTTCCATTAATGTAATATAGAGGTGGTTGGAGAAAAGGGGATAACTGTACTTATTTGTTTACTTACGGGAGCACATTCATCACTAGCATAGACACACTTTTTAAGACAACTGTTTGTGTCTCTATCAATTGGTGTAGGATCCATGTATAACACCGACAAATGATAACACCAGCTTTATTATGGTAGCTTATATCATCATATTGACTATACTATGTATTTCTAAACGATTAATAAACACAGTAAACTATAGTTAGTTAGGTTAATGAAATATACACAGAAACGTACTTCATAACATGATGGTGATGTCATATTCAGAACATCATGCATTGGAGGGGACCATAACATCTGGCCACTAACATTATTTGCTACAGTCCCAAACCATTTTATCTACATACCCATGTAACAAGAGATTTTAAAAATAAATGGCTACTTGGTTGTAAGTGTCCTTTACATTGGGAGAAGGAGTGGCTCACTGAGTAAAGACACACACTGGCACTGATAGTTTGAAGCAGGGGAGTCTGGTTCAATTCCCGGTGTGGGCTCCTTGTGACCTTGGCCAAGTCACTTTATCTCCCTGTGCCTCATGCGGAAAAAAAACATTTGTACGTTCCACGGGCCAGGGACCTCAGGCTGAAACATGTGTCTGTAAATCGCTGCGTACAACTAGCAGCCCTATACATGAACATGCTCATATTATTATTATTATTGTTACATAGTTTCGACAGTCATACGTTCCATTACATATTAGAATACACAAATGTGTTAGCAGAGTGGGAATGGTTGTTATATATAAAACACACCATGTCATAAAATGTTAGTAGTCATTAAAGAACACTCAATAAAAATTCATGAGGCACTCTTTTGCAACATCATTATGTTAATTAAGTGCTTATGCAATATAGGCATAAGGGTATCACATTTTTAATTGTTTGTTAATAAGCGCTGCAAGCAATATAAAATTAGTTCCATATGTAGTATAGTAGTCGGTGGCTCCTCCTCACAATCATCTCATATAAAGGTAGACTCTTCTGAAATCATACATTGATCCGATTGTATCTTCCCCGACATCTCTGAAATACAGCAAACACATGATGGTCAAAGATGGCACCTTACTAGATATGCATCCGTGACAACGCGTTACGCAGCTCTATATGATTGTGTAGATACACACGTCAGTCACTTATATGTTAGAAGTAAAACTGTTCATCAGTATGTAATGTTTCTTTACATTTGTAGCAGGCATAACTATGTATAAGAAGTGAACGTTGCCTGTATACTGAAAGATGTGCGCGCACATCTTTGTGTGCGCACGCACTTCACGCTTGGCTCCACTAACTGTTAGCGCATGCGCAAAACAAAGCGTACGTTGTGCGTTCAATACATGTTGAAAATACCAGTAAACATAACATCTTTATTTCAAATACAATGAAGACGAAACTACATTCGTTCTAAACGAGTACATCTGTATTCTTTTTAAACAGACGTGTTTGAACAGAAAGCACGGCCGATAACACAATGCGCAAATGCAATACGTGTGACGTCATGTTAAGCCAGCGTGAAACGCACGCTAACACTCCTCCCACTCAATTAACATTCGGCTAACGCCCAGGGTACGCCTACAAACACTGAGCCGCACGCATCACACACTGCAGTTACCGTTACTATAACAAAACATGACAGCCAATAGGCTTTGAGGCGCGCACGTCGCTTGGGGGCGGGACTTACATCACTAATCCTTTTTAAGGACGCCTTGGCCCATGACAAGGGTCCCACGTCATACGTGGTGGACCCAGTTTTCAATGTTGTAGATGTTGCATGATAACAAAACAGGTATGTGTTAGAGTAATGGTAAAATGTTGCTAATATGTTTAAAGGGATAGGAAAGTACGTATATTTATTCCGTCAGCAATGTGTACTACTCTTTCAGGTCCTACTATATTGTATTAGGAAACAATTTGTTTGTGATCGCTACATGTTATGCAGTCTGCAATGTTACGCTGTATCCACGCATTGAAAGTGAAAATGGTGGTTACAAAAAAAAAAAAAATTTAAACGCAGAGTCAACGCATAACGATTGTTATATTTACCATTCTTCTAGAATTAACTCTTCGCCTGGCTGCAACTGGTCGCTCCAGAAATGCAAGCCATTTTCATCCACGCTTAACCCAACCACTGAATCCAGTATGGCACATATCTCCTCCAGGATGCGCTCATAGGAATCGCCACTGCTTTCTTCAAATAATTGGTCGGGAGGTAGGTTCATTTCTTCCGGTTCCCATTCCAATGCAATTTCAGCTGAAAGGCTTGGTACATAATCATAGTACTTTTGTTCTTGTACAATGTGGGTTTCAGGAATGGAGGCTGCAGATATTGCAGCACGTATCGATTCAAACGGATCAGTAGTAGCGGATACATTGCTATTGCCATTAGGAATAAATATGCCTTTCACGACAATATAAGTGCCGTCTTTCAGGATAAATTGTTTTTCCGGGGCAATCTTCCAGAAACCATAGGTGTGTTGTAGCTTATCCTGGTCACGTTCAAAAAAGTCATTACTTGATAAAGTGAATCTTATTGAGGAATTAAAATTCCGTGCATGCTTACGGTCTTGGTAATAAGGATATTTTGCTCGAATGAAATCATCGATTTGGCGTGTGCTTGCTTTCTGTCCGCGACTGTTCAAGATGGCTTCACAGATCATGTACTTATACCCTAAAAGGGGATTAATATTGTTTACGAATTCATCAGCCATGTCTGAGTAGCACAAAAGCTGTGTGCAGGTCTGTGTTATTTGCTCATCAAAATGAATGTGCTGAATGGCTAACAAACTCCTGTTTTTCCTTGTCAAGGTCAACAAAAGTAACTACTTTGACTCCTTATTTCAAACGCCAATTGGATTTGTTTGTCTAATTGGGTTAACAGTTGTGGTTCGTGATATGGGACTGTGGGAGAAACATTTCTCCTTCTTTTATCTCGTTTGTGAAAAACATCCCTAGACTGTGAATGCGTTCACATAGTGTTTTTTTGAAAACTAACAAAGACCAGTGTGTGAAAATATTTCTTAGCCAGGCATATCAGTAAAAACACACCTGCAAAAAGAAATGTTTTTTCCCCGCTTACATTTCTGTGTGTATGTGAAAGTCTGGTTAACTCCCTGTCTGCATGAGTTTAAATACGTGTGTATATATATATATATATATATATATATATATATATATATATATATAAATATATCTCTTATAAAAATATATATATATTTATATATAATATTTTTTTTTTTTTTATATTGCAGGAGTACACACAACATTGATGGCATTAAGTATACCTTGTATGAAACCTATTTAAATGGTGAGAAACATGATTGAATTAAGTAATAAACATTTGTTTAAGCACAATACTGTTAGAGTCTCATACTTAGGATATTTCTCAAACATTAGGCCTGTATTATTAAAATAGTGTGCTTTCACAAGGAAGCATGAAGTGTATTAGTTTGTGTATACCAGTTTATATAGTACTATATATATATATATATATATATATATATATATATATATATATATACACACACATATATACATATATATATATATATATATATATATATACACATATATACATATATATATACACATATATACATATATATATACACATATATACATATATATATACACATATATACATATATATATACACATATATACATATATATATATATATATATACACACACTCACACTCACACTCACTCAGTGTGTGTGTGTGTGTGTGTGTGTGTGTGTGTATATATATTATTATACATTCTGAGATGTTATAGAAACGAACACACAACTGATTAAAGGACAAAATTACAATGGCCAAGCAAGGCAAAGGTAAGTAATAATTTACACATAATCCTGCTGTACACGTACAAGAAAGATGTTTGCACTTACTTAGGTGTTTTAATAATTGCATGTGACTAATATGCATATGCAATTCTTACATCAATTAACACACCCAAATGCAATGTTTTGCTGCAAAGTCAATGGCAGCTTCTCTAAACTTAGCAACTGGCTCCTGGTGGACCATTACTGAACAGACGATTACAACATAAATATTTATAACACAATTAATTATGAGTGTTAACATTTCCAAAACTTCACGTGTACAAGAACATAGTTGAAAGTTTGGAAACAACACAGTCTTCAGCATACATACAATAGTAATTAGATAATGTGAAGTCAACAAAACAAGGCCAAAGACATATTTTCTGAATTATAACATTTATTTTTTTTGTTCCTTTTGCGAGCGAGTAACAGGCCTGCTTGTTGTCTCTTGAATTTTCCTTTTTCTTTTGCCACCAACTTTAGGCACAACAGAGCCACTTTGAGTGGCCTCTGGCACTTCACGGGCAGGGCTTGTGGCCAGTGACTGTTCACCTACGGGGCTTGTGGCCAGTGACTCACCTACAGGGCTTGTGGCCAGTGACTCACCTACAGGGCTTTTGGGCAGTGATTCACCTACAGGGCTTTTGGGCAGCGATTCACCTACAGGGCTTTTGGGCAGCGATTCACCTACAGGGCTTTTGGGCAGCGACTCACCTACAGGGCTTTTGGGCAGCGACTCACCTACAGGGCTTTTGGGCAGCGATTCACCTACAGGGCTTTTGGGTAGTGACTGTTCACGGACAGGGCTTGTGCCCAGTGACACATGTGAGCAAGTTGGTAGACACTGCACAAGTGATGGTTGGTCTGTTTCATGTGTGTCTTTTGTTGTTTTTGACCAAAAACTGGTCAGTAGTAACTGCTTGTATTTTGTTTTTGTGGGCTCCTTTGTAGGTGTCAGCTGCTGATTTTGTACAGATGGCAGTGGTAGTATGTCGTCAGGAACCTGCACAGCAATCTCTGCTACTTGACCGGTAACATTTGGGCCTGGTGAATGAATATCAGATGAATGTGGTGAAAACTGACCTGCATGAACAGATCCTGGCTGGGAGGTGTTGAATTGTGGTACATTAGTCATTCTCCAGTAATTAGCTTGTGTTTGCTGAACAACTAATGCTTCGAATGAGGTGTTGATTTTTTGCAACTGTTTAGGCACTTCAATGAAGACTCTGTGGAGATGTGCCAATTGTGATACTGTTTCTTCCTGCAGTCCAATCATCCTTTCCAGCACTGTCATCATGTCTGAATGGCGACGATTTTCTGCGTCCACTATTTTTCCCTCTGAAGCTACAATTGCATCGTATGTGGAAGTTGATGGACGATTTGGCGGTACAACAGTTTCTATTGGCACCTCTTCATGGTCACATGATTGTATTTCAGTCTCTTCTGTGGCGTCATCCTCATCATACTCATCATCCTCATCACCATGATGTTCTAAAAAGAAATGTACACATTATTAAATGGCATGTTAATGTATGCTGTGTTACTATGTAATTGTACTATGTCCTAAGTAACACCTAACATGTTAGCATACGTTTTATAACCTCATTAAAAACTACCTTGACTTACGAATAATGTTTGGACTCAGTATGAAATATGAATGAATGAAAAGTTGCTCTAAACTCAGAAGTCCTACATGATAATTAACATCACTAACACAATACATGTTGCCTTACACTTAATTTTCACTGACACTAAGTAATCCTATTTAAAGAAGATGTGCAAAACAAATAATGCACATGACAACATAACATATAGAAGAGCACATATTATATGGCCAGCAAATGATACACTCACCTTCTAGTAGTGTTGAGCTGGCTGACCCAGGTGAAGACACTTGTTCCATCTCAGGTGACACATGTCCTCCAGGGGCAACTATATATAACAATAACATAAGTTTTACATTTACATGTGTAAATATTGAACAAACACTTATTGTATGTTCTGTATTTATGATTAACTAACAACATCAGTTCCTTAACCGAAAATGTGTGTGAAAGTGAACATAAATAGTTGTAATAACACTGTACATGCCTGTGTACTTAGAATTTTTGAGTTCCCTAACATACAACATACTATGTTTCTGCAGTAATGCGTGAGGATAAATAGATTAAATGAGTACATAAAAATCATATGTTGTGTAGTGATATCAGTATCATAATGTACATAACTATCATGAGATGACCATTCACAATGGTTATCATGAAGGTGGTCATATTGCAAAAAGTGTTGTTTTTGGTAGAGGATATGTGTGGTACATTAATCGAAGATGTGGCACACCTGAATGTGGCTGTGACTCAACAAGACAACACATGCAGTGTGTGATAATGTGTCTTTCATAGTAGTTCAACTATAGATATGAGTGAACTAATGTGTGACGTACGCTTTGATAAGTAATGAGTTGTTGGGGCATTTAGTAGCTAGAGTTAAGCTTTCAAATGAGTGTGATTAACTTCAGTTGTGCTATTCAGGTTGTAAGAAAGGTATTCCCTTCCCCAAAAAGCCTAATCAGCCACACCTTTCAATGACTTGAAACAGGTGCAAATGGTGTGAACTAAGTTGACCGTGAAATGAGGCTGTAATTAGTGTGTGTGCTGAACCCCACCCCCTCTGTTGAAGTGTATGCTGTGATGAGATATTAATTGCAGCTGCTTTAACACAATGGTAGATGAGCTAAGTAGTCATCTGCAGTGTTTAAGTTATGAAAACAATGACATAACATATGCTACGTGTGCCTCATTATGCTGTCTGTATATGACATAAAGCAAAAATGGACCTTTTCATAAGCAACTATAGATGTGTTAGTGCCAGTGACGTTTGTAGGCCGTTACATGCAATTTCTTTGATGCATGCTTAAAATAGGCAGTAATGTCATGTTTGTCGGAGTAAAATCAATAAAATACACAATAACATGATACATATTTCTGTTCTGTACCTGTAGCTACTAATAATTTCTCATGAACATGTGTTACACGTGTACTACCCTGTTGTTCCCCATCTTCGCCCACCTTCAATTGCTTCCACTGCAGCTATGCATTTTGGGAATTCACATGTAAATGAGCACGCAATGGCACGTGCTATATTAGTTACTGCTTTTAGTAGGACTACTACATATATGTCTATTTTGAGATATATATATACAGAATCAGACATATACATATATAGATGCAGGTATGCTTATATTGTGAAGACAGTATAAAAAGCAGTGTAACTATGCAAAATAACTGTAAGCAACGACACGCCTAGTACAGTAATATTTATCACCTGCTGGAAATTGTGACGGATAAATTCCAATGTCACGGTCACCAGCCAAGCCTTCCACGACGACGGTAAGTAATTTTGGCCGAAGCAGCTCCTCCAATGGAGTCAATATGAGACGTTGTGGTGTGGGCCCACCTCCAGTGCCAGTAGCATGCACGCGTTGGTCTTGTATTTTCTTTTTCAATTTGGACCTAATATCATCAAATCTTTTCCGACAATGATACTTGTCCCTGACACTATTCCCACAGGCATTGACACCAATGACTATTGTGTCCCACATTTCTTTTTTGCTTGCTGCACTTGTCCGCCCTTGAAAAACATATAAAAGATATGAGGTAAATGAATAATAATATAAGCACCAGTTTCCTACACTGCTAGCTGTTCCAAGTGATAGCAAACATGCTGTTTTATGTGTAATATGTGCAGCACATGAGCATTCACTACTAAACCTATACATGTAAGCAAGGTTGCATTCATATTGTATGCAGTTCTGGCAAATTGACCGCCTGTGTTTATTTGTCCTTGTAAGGCATGATAAAAAGCTGTGTTTCCACACTAATGAACATAGAAAGATATTGTGTACCCATATTTGCATATGAACAAAACTCAGATGACCTAGGATCACATGTATTTGAATAATAAATGTAAAGTTACACTTACCTACTAAATGTCCATATATACTGTCATAGTGCTCCAGAATGCCAGTGACAAGAGCCCTATTTTCCTGGTCATTGAAGCGAGGATTACGTGGCTTCTCCACACGTTTTTTCCGAGCAGGTTTAGGGTCAGAGCTTGGCTGGTGCTGACTGGACTCTCCTTCTTCCAATGGAAGAGCCTCCAAAAGCTGGCCACCAGCAAGCACGCCACCACCATCCACCCCATCAGCAACTGCGCCACCAGCAGCACTCCCAGCACCAGCACTCCCACTCCTAGCACCAGCACTCCCACTCCTAGCACCAGCACTCCCACTCCTAGCACCAGCACTCACACTCCTAGCACCAGCACTCCCAGCACCAGCACTCCCACTCACAGCAACAGCACTCCCACTCCCAGCACCAGCACTCCCACTCACAGCAACAGCACTCCCACTCCCAACAACAGCACTCCCACTCCCAACAACAGCACTCCCACTCCCAGCAACACCACTCGCAGCACCAGCACTCCCACTCCCAACAACAGCACTCCCACTCCCAGCAACACCACTCGGTGCACCAGCAACATCACTCCCCTGAACAGAACGTTCACTCCGACGCGTACTCCCACGAGTAGCACTCCCACTCCCACCAGCATCACTCTTCCCACGCTTTGCGGGCATACTTCCAGCACTCACAAAAAACAGACAAGAAATGTACAGGCAATCACACGACCCACTTCCACATATAAAACAAGACAAAGATGTAAACAAAACAACAAAGGACAAAGCTCACCCAATACACAACAAGTCTCTCAGTCAATATGCAAATGTTCAATCGTCCAGCTCTGTGCGTCTCTCTCTCTCTCTCACTCCCAACAACACAGAGAATGATTAGCAGTACACGTTGCCTTTAAATATGGCGCGCAATCAAAAACATGCTTGTTTCGCCTGATTCAGCAAGATTTGTGATTGTGCAACCTAACAGCACCCCGCCACGCACGCCGATACACCTGTGTGTGATCGGCTCATCATCGTGAGAGTGGGCGGATTTGTTTTCTGGTTGATTTTGAATGTATTCGGCACTTACTGCATACGGAGAGGGAAAAACGCCAATAACATGACTAATCGATAAGCTTGCCGATTTCACATAATCGTCGCTTACTGCATGAGGCCCTTAATTTCAAAAAGGTCCATTCGCAGAGTCCTGTGGGGTTGAGATGTCATGCCATTGAATGTCCAAATTTCAGTAACAGAGGTGGAGACAAAATCAACTTCATTTCTAAAAGAGAGTCATTCTGGATCTTCGAGTTGAAGACCCTTAGCCCATCAGGTCTAAACATTGAATTCGATCTGTCAGCCTTCTTGAAATCAAACTAATTTCACAATTATGATGTTGTCTGCCGACCTGATGACAGTATCAATATGATCTTTAATAGGTGGTTAAGATTAAGTTTATAACACAATATATTATTATAAAATTAATTACTTATTAATATATATTACACACAAGCATTTAATTCACTGTATATAATACACCAGCACTACCAATTTCATACACACTAATACCACGAGTCATTTCTATAAATATTCATCATCATCACTTTATTATTATTTTCCACCACAGGAATCACTTAAGTAACCTATAAGTAAAATTCATTTAAATAACACATTCACTTCATTATAATGTTCTAAATCACTTCAAATCGTGACCAGCTCAGATCTTCCTTCCCTATGCTATTCTAAGTCATGACTAAAAGTGCATTTTAACTTTACTCGCAATAAGAACAAAGTTCTGTAAAATCTTTATTTTAATCTTCATTTCCAATTTTGTTGTCCTACATAATGTATCGGGTCAATCAGCACACGAAGTTTAACAATGTGCAAATTTGCGTTTGTAATTAAAATGATGCTTCCATTTGCTGTTCACCACAAGCATCTCTGAGACCACTGAGACTAGTTTTTAAAGGGGGGACAAATTCATTCATTAAATCAATATATGATTGCTAACTTTAAAATAGATCAGGAAAAAATTTATAACTCCAACACACAAGTCTTATTAGATCACAGAGATGCTTTATATCAAATGTCTAGAAATTATTTAACAAGTAATCATTATTTAACAAATAATCAATATTTAATATATTTAACAAACATCCAACATTTGTTGTAACAAATAACCAAAAACTGTTGTAATATCATAAGTTGTTTTCACGTTATAATATATCTTTGTCTCTATAAGACATCATTTAGAAGGCAGATGAGACTAATTATTCTATCTGTAATTGCGCCAATCACAAAACATCTTCAATTACGGACTGGGACATATATAGAAGCGCAGATGTACCTAGCACTTATCCCTGACGAAGAGAGACATTATTTGTGCTTTCGAAACTCGTTGGAAGGTATTTTGGCACCGTTGAGCCACCGTAGCGGAGGAAAAAACTGGTGACATCATCGCGCGAACGGATCGTGTGCGTTCCAGGAAGGAATTCACGTGGGAGCACAGAATTTGATCCACCGCTGCAGAGACGAAAACACCACCAGGCGAGCGGAGAACCCAACGGCAAAGACCAAAAAACCAAGTGCTTTATTCCTATTCACATCCGGTGAGTAGGATTTCAATTTTAACCCAGGTGGAGCAAAGAAAGGAATTTTGAACTAAGTTCCAAAGTGAAAGAGTGTGGACAGTGCTTTGGCACTTGCCCATTGTTCATTTATTTGTCAAACATTTTAATTATTCAATTAATTATTTATTCTTTTGTATTTATGTTTGTCATCCATGGTCATTTTAACCTTTAATAAATTGCTCTTTCAATTGTATTCATCTATCCCTTGGGTAATACACCATTGCAGGCTTCCTGCATGTTTTGTCTTTTTGTCTCTCCTTTTCCTGAGGACACTGCTCAATAGAAGAAACTTCAAGCATCACCTTCTATTACCTCACCTCAGCGCCACAATAGGGCTCCTGGATTCCCCTGCTCTCGCATTGCAACATTTCATGTGCTGAGGAGCACGCCAGATGGATCGGGGTCAAGGAGAGGGTAGGGTGTGTGCAGGGCTTCTGTGACCCCTGCACTAGACAAGAGACCCCCTTTAGGCTCCGACTCCCCCTTTAGCTTGTGGTTGCTGCAGGGACCATCCCAGTAGATTTATTTATTTATTTATAAAATATTTTACCAGGAAGTAATACATTGAGAGTTACCTCTCGTTTTCAAGTATGTCCTGGGCACAGAGTAAAACAAATAATACATGGTTACAAGTACAGTTACGTAAATGAACAAGGTATACATTATATACAAGACATTGCGTGCACAGTTAAAGAAAATATATATTATGAGCGTATGAAACAGTTACAGACCAGATTAAAATGTGAGACAGCCTTAGATTTGAAAGAACTTAAGCTGGTGATGGATATGAGAGTCTCTGGTAGGTTGTTCCAGTTTTGGGGTGCACGGAAGGAAAAGGAGGAACGTCCGGATACTTTGTCGAGTCTTGGGACCATTAATAGTCTTTTGGAGTCTGATCTCAGGTGATAGGTGCTACATCTGGTAGGGGTGAGGAGCTTGTTCAGGTAGCTGGGTAGCTTGCCCAGAAAGTATTTGAGGGTGATAGATAGGGACACTGCTCTGTAGTACAAGCATGAGGGACACAGCCAGGACACGGCAGCAGCCTGGCAGCTGGTGGTCTGGGACCAGATCACCATACACAGAGAAAGAGACTATTACGGTTCGACTCTCCAGCTGGACATCACCCCACGCGGAGGCAGACTCAACTCTGACGACGATGGCATGGGACAGGACGGCCTCTTTGTCTTCAGTTGGAGAACCGGGTGTTGGAGCACCTGGCAGGAATCTTCAAGTGCACCAACCAATCACACTTTCGCTGTGGGCAGTGCAGTCGCACACATTGGGTGGGTTGTTGCTTGAGGCTACCAGGGAGGTTGAGTGCCAAGGGGCACCTCAGTACTTTGGTGAAATATCCCATCCAAATGTGGACATTGTGTTGGAGGGCATTGTGGGATTGCGGCCATGCATTACCTATTTGGTGTGGGTGTTATATTGTTATTTCTTTCTCATATGCCTGCAGTAAACTATTCTCTTTATCAGTGTGTATTGTGGCATTTGGTACTGTGACAGGGTTATCCAACACAGTAGGATCCCGCACAGGTGTAGGCACTGTCACCAGACGGATCAGGTACATCCCAGTGTCACGGTGGACACAACTTATCAACACATTTATATTTCTGAGAACTCGATTGAACACAAAAGGAGCAAAATAAATTGTGATTTTTTTTCATGGATTGACAAACACACGACAACTGCAGAATACACTTAAAACAACACTTACTGGGATAAGGGAACAAAATAGATTGTCCTTTGCATGCAAGCGCAAGAAATGCAGTCTTGGTTTATAGGTCCTGTGGCTAGATCGCAAGTTGCATATCTAATAACTTTGCCACCTCACAATATTTCGTAGAAGTTCATAGGAATTCGTTTGAGAGTCCCCAGGGCTAACGAATTCCAAATCTTGGGGTAGATTCTTGGCTGCGTTGGTATTAACCCCTTGCGTACTGGAACGGCTGCTGCTGTGCTTGAACAAAGTCCTGCTTGAAGCGTAGTTACATCATGGCTCATAGGAATCACACCGGGGATATTCCGTGGGCACAGTTATAGGCGATTTCTGGGTACCTTTAACATATGCACCCAATCCCCGCTGTGGGAACATTTTACCCACAAATAGCCGCGTTTCCCGCAGTTTGCAAAACCGGGCAAAAAGGCTTTCCGGTTCGCAAAGCGCATGTGTCGGCTTGACACCCAGGCATCTTAGCATACCTGGGTTACACCCTCTTGCTGGCACCTCTTAGTCTGATGTTTGACCCAAAGGTGTCAATGGACTGGGATCTGCCACTTATCAGGAGTCCGGCCATGTATACATTATGATGCTCTGAGGTCTTTCATCCCTGTCACTTCTTTAGACTGAGTGTCGCCAGATCAGCGGGACCCCCTTGAAGTGCCAGGGAGGAAAAATCATCAGCTCATTTACCCCTAGCACATTTACATGCCAGAGGATTTTCCCCAGGCTTATAGAAAAAACAGTTCCTGCCTGTACATTTTAAAATCACAGTTTTACACACTTTATTCAAACTTCATGTTCTGGGTATACTATCACTGTAATTGTTATATGTATCTTCGTGTTTTATTTATTTACACTTGCACACCAAAAACCAGGGTGCTGGGTGCCTCCGTTCTCGATGTAGCCCCCTTAATTGAAATGCCGGCTCATGGGAGCCAAGTTCACCGAACTATCACGTCAATTGACACAGATCCCAAACTGTGGCAAAACAAAAACAAAGGCAAGGGAGTGTAGAGGGAGAAAGGGGGTGGCCCGGTATTAAAGGGATTGCACCCCATATGGCCATCCCCTGACCTCACCAGAGAGACAAGAGGTTAACTGGACTGCGGTCCAGGGATGAGGTTTGCACCTTTTTGTTCCTTGAAAATGTATGTTCCCCTGTTCCCATGTTTCATTATAAGCATGTATTTTAATGTTTTAAAGTGCATTTCTGTATCTCCAGTTCTGGAGATCGCAGAGAGTTCATATTTGGCCAATATGTGGAGTCACTGTAGGCATTACAAACTGGCAAAGGTCGACCCACTGAGCCCACCAGAATGGAATTTATTAATATGTGTAGATATTAAAGTGTATATGTATTTTATTTTGGAACTGTTCTGAAAATGCAGACGCCATTTGCTAGGCTATTGGGTCATGAAGGGCAGATGGCTGAGTGGCCTAAGCACGGTGATCAAAAGTTAACTGCCTTGATTGTTACCCAATGTCTAGGGATTAAGTATTAGTCAATCAACAAACTCTGTTACCTGAGGGCATGGGTTAGTCTGTTAGTCTGTGTCTCCAAGTTAGATAATTGTTCACCAATAGGCTGTGTTCAATGTTAAGAATAGGGTTGCACAGGTATATAAACTGTGTCAACTCTACAGTTTTTAGTTGTGCTGGATTGCTGGAGTTGTGTGCTTCTGATTCCACCTGGAATGTCACTGGATTGATGGAGAATTGCTAGAGGATACTTCTCCATTTCACAACCCTAAGTAAGTGTTACCTTCTTGTCTGTTAATTGTACTATATTGATGTATTCACCTTATTTAAGGAATAAATTATATTTTATTATATCTAAGCCTCGTTCAGTTCAACCCAGATATTTGGTGTTCATTATATCTTGTCATTAGCTACCGTGACAGGGAGGAACAGGAAAAAGGAACTATAAGGACAGAAGACAGGAGCAACAAGACATACAGACATACAGAGTAACCCCAGAGCAGACAGAAACCATCAGCATCTCCGGTGGAGAGAGAAAGAAACTATGGCTGGGAGCAGGATGTCTAGAAGACCCTGAAACTAGGTTGCCGGGGTCCAGAGTTGCTGGTTACCCCAAAAATGTGCCCGGGAATCATGAGTGATTCCAGGATACATGTAGGCAAATTGTCCCGGCAATACCTCCCCTTGAAAATGCTTCGGCGACTCACCACTGGGGATTCCCTGCTTCAGCACAGACAAGAATGTTTAAAGGGGCATAGGGATGTGAGATGTCCCTGAAACAATCAAGGTGTCCCTAGGTTAATGGGGATACACAGTAAATGCCCAGGTCACCCACTACCGGTATAGGGGTTCTGAGGTGCTCCAACCATACATATAAGGTTGTGAGGGGATTCTTAGAATCCATACTAAGTCTATGCAATAGTGCCTGGGGGAATATAGCTAGTGAAAAATAAAGTGCAGCTTTTTATTCTATTTCCCATACCAGAAAAACTTATGGTCTTAAAGTGTATATTTTATTAACAAAGTGTGTTAACTACATATAAAATATGCTTTGTGCACAGTAAATGAGCTGGGACATTCAGAACCAATGTTCTGACGGCCATTGGGTGCCAGTAGCTCAGACAGGACATCGGAGATGAAAGCCACAAAGTATGTCGGAGTTGTCAACACCATTTGGGCAGGAGGGAAGAGCAAGTACCCACGTCCTGGGATGAATGGAAGTTCTCTGAATTTCCATTTGCCCCAACCAGACTTGGAGGAGCCCAACCCAGCATGTGGTTTCTGAATAGCAAGTGGCTGAGGTGGCAACCTTGCACGTGCCCTTGGAAGATTCATGCCCCCCCCCCCACTTTCCCGGCTTCAGAATACCAGCATCACTCTGGCTGGCTAGGAAAATCCCATGCCCGGATTGGCTGCAGGGTTTTGTAAATGAAACTCAGAAATTTTATAAACCCCTGAGCCATTCAGATTTGTAGATTATAAGCACCCAGTCCAGCAAGTAAATTCAAGTCCTCTGGAGAGAGGGGAGCGGTGGTGTCTGGAATTGCAGGCTGATTTCAGTTCCAGGATATTTCAGGCTAGGTCCCTGTCTGGTTAAGCTTAGGATTTAGAAGTCCCTGCACATAGGAAAATTTAGTTTTCATCCCCAGACCCCTAGTAAGTGTGTATTTTCTTATGTACTTTGTGTAACATTGTGAGTCTGCCTTTTCCGGTGAACAAATGTATAATTAATTTAATTTACCTGATTTACTCAATATGTGATCCTGGTAAAAAGGTGTAAATACCTGGTTTCCCATGACAATTATGTCACGTGTATTACTGCTGTGAAGCGCTATGTACATAAATGGTGCTATATAAATAAAGATATACATACATACATACAATGTGGACTCATACTGACCCTACATAATAGAGAAAAAAGGAAAAACAAAACACAAACCACAAACATACAGTATATCAAAATGGTGCGTCCCCAACAAATAAGTTGACCTCTTTCGTTGTGATTTCCAGGACAACCATGATCACGTAGATGCAGTGATGAAGTTAACTCAATACACCTGTAATTCTAAGATGTGTATGACCCTTACCAGCCTCGGTAGATGGAGGGAGAAATCATTGGCTTTTGCTAGTTTTGACTGATGCCCTGCAAATGGATCACACTACACACAACATGTTAGTCGCTCCCCTTTATAGATTGACTATTTTTGATGTTTGTTTGATCTTTTTTGTCAATTTTTTTACCTCCAATTTTTCTTTCTTTTTTGGTCTATTTCTGTTCATAAGTATGGATTATATATACTCATCTTTTTTTTTAGATCTCCAAATTATATACCGCTGGATTTTGGTAAAAACTCATTAGTAGTGAAGAGACACACACCTTTTGACATTAACTGCTATGTTAACAGATTGTATTCATAGTTTCCTTATTTTGTGGGGGCCTAGATAGACACATTGGCAACGATAAGCAGTATTTAAATGTTCTTAATTAACAATATTAAAATATATTATTTGCCCCCTTTGGCTACAGTAGTGGCTAATATATCATCTCTAAGCAATGCTTCACTAACCGCTAAGGTGATGAAGGGGTTAACCCCTCCCACCACTCCCAATGGGAGGCCTAACTACCCTCCCAGAGGAAACTACCAACATCATCCACCCTCATAACACCCCCTGAACCGTAAAGGGCAAAAACCATATTAACCAAATGAGGACCCATTAAAGCCTAAGTAGCTGCAGTGACAATGGATTTTAAGGCTTTATTTGTATTATTTGTTGTAATCTATATTTTGTGAAAATAAATACATATTGTAATGCTTTTCAATAGGCAAAATCCTATTAGCCACTGTGACTGTAGGCTGGAACAGTGAATTTAGAGGCGCTGCACCCAGTACACAGAGCGTTAATCTCCTCAGAGAGAGAAAACAGCAGCTGAGGACTGATTAATCAGGGGCTGGGCTCCACAGAGAAACAGGGAAGTGCTTTAAAGGACACAGGAAGCTGCTGCACAGAGTGACTGCTTTACTCCACAGAGAGGGGGAAGTGAAAGCTCTCCCAGCCGGGGAGAATCTGGCTGTACTGGACCCTAGGACTGAAGGAGCAGACCTGTAGGGTCCAACTGGAAATCACACCCAGGATAAAGACAAAGACTGACAGATAAGAAGGTTTTCTTAAAGGGGTAGTAGCCCCAATGCTTTGGTTGCTGTTTGGTGGCTAATAAACCACTACAGTTTACAGTTTCATATCGTGTCTAGCGTCTTACTGACCCTGCCGCGAGAGCGTCCTGCCACACCACATTTAGCTATTAGGGCTATTGTCCATTACTATAGGGGTGTGCTTTTTTTGGAGGTAGGGTGGTTGTGGGTGATGGGGCTAGTGGCCTCGGGTGGGTGATTTGGCTTCCCAGGTGTGGCATAGAAGGTTAATCCCTTAATTACCTTAGCGGTTACTAATGCATTGTTAAAAAAAACTAAAACTATTCTGAATCATTCTATAACCACAGTGTAATGGAGTGCTCACCACAAACACGGTGTTACCGTGAGGCTGAGGTGGGGATTTGATATTGCACCAACCCACAGTCGCATGGGCGCGCCTGGAGTGTAGATTGGTCGAGGTAGCCGAGTCGGGTAGGAGAGGTTAGGATGGTCAGTAATACTTGCCGAGGTCTGTGTTGGAGAGTAGCGGATCGTAGGGGTAACCCATGATCGTTCCACATGTCCGAAACCCTTCCAGTGCACAAGATACTGGACCAATCCCCTTGAAATAATGGAGTCCAAGATAGACTGGACCTCGTACTCTTGTTGGCCGTAAACCTTTAATGGAATAAAGTGAGACTACTTGGAAAAGCGGTCTACAACAACTAAGATGTTCATCTCTTTAGATACCGGCAGTTCGACAATGAATCCATGGACAAGTGTGTCCATGGACGGTTTGGGTTGGGAAGCAGTCAAAGGAGCCCTGGTAGTTTATCCTGGGGAGTATTATACCGAGCACATATCGAGCATGCAGCAATGAATTCATTGATGTCCTTTTGCATTCCGGGCCACCAAAAGGTCCGTTCCACAAGGTCGGTGGTCCATCTAGTACCTGGTTGTCCAGAAGACTTCAAGGTGTGGCCCCATTCAAGGACCTTCTTCTGATGAGGTTGTGAGGAAAATAATTGCCCATCAGGAACTATGAGACACTCAGTAATGTGAGACTGCTCTTGTACAATGTCTCTCAAGGCATCAAAAGAGTTGGCGGAGAGAATATATTTGGAGGGAAGAATAGGTTCCTGCTGATCCTCAGTCTTGTCATCTAGCAGGAACTGACGGGAAAGTGAAGACGAGAAATGAAAAGAAACCACTGGGCTTGAGGAGCCCCTATGCGTCGAGCGCCCTCGATATAGAGCAAATTTTTATGGTCAGTGATAATAGTGATGGGGTTATTTGTGACTTCCAACAGATGTCTCCATTCCTCCAGGGCTAACTTGATTGCTAGGGGTTCCCTGTTACCCACGTCATAATGTTGTTCCGCTGAAGAACATTTTCCAAGAAAAGGCACAGGGGTGGAGTCTGCCTTGAGGTTTCCTTCTCTGGGAGAGAATAGCACTGGCCCAGACGTCTCACACATCTACCTCCTAGGTGAACGGTAGCTTGGGGTCTGGATGTATGAGGATAGGTACAGAACTGAAGGCGCTTTTCAAGTGATCGAAAGCTTGGGTAGCTTCCGACGACCATGAAGCGCGATCCGCAACTTTCTTAGTTAAAGCTGTGATGGGAGCAACCGCAGAGGAGAAATTTTGAATGAACCTGCGGTAGTTGTTCGCAATCCCCAGGAAGTGCTGCACGGCTTTGAGGGTAGTGGGACGAGAATCACCTTTACCTTAGCGGGATCCATGATGAGACCTGTGTTGGAAATGATGTATCCTAGGAACGCAGTGGAAGTTTGGTGGAATTGGCATTTTTCCAGCTTGGCGAACAAATGGTTTTTCAGTAGGCATAGAAGAACCTGTTTGACATGGTTGACATGCTCCTGTGAGGATTTAGAAAAAATCATAATATCATCCAGATAAATGATGACAAATTGATTGAGCAGATCTCTGAAGATTTCATTAACAAAGTCTTGGAAGATGGCAGGGGCATTACAGAGACCGAAGGGCATGACGAGATATTTATAGTGGCCGTCAAGGGTATTGAAAGCCGTTTCCCATTCATCACCTTGACGGATCCTTACCAAATTGTACGCCCCACGAAGGTCCAATTTAGTGAAGATGTTGGCACTCTGGAGGCGATCGAAAAGTTCCAAAAGCAGTGGTAAGGGATAATGGTTTTTGATGGTGATCTTGTTAAGACCTCTGTTATCAATACATGGTCGTAGCAACCCGTACTTTATCTTCACAAAGAAGAAGCCTGCGCTGGCTGGAGAAGAAGATTTTTGAATAAAGCCCCTTTGTACATTTTCAATGATATACTCATGCATAGCTTTAGTCTCAGGAAGGAAAAGTGGGTAAGAAGTTCCCCTGGGAGGTACATAGCCGGGAAGCAGGTCAATAGAATAATCAAAAGAACGATGCGGTGGTAAGACCTCAGATCTGGCTTTATTAAAAACGTTGCAAAATTCGGCGTAGAACTCTGGCAATTTTACCTTCTCTTCTTTGGGAGCAGTAACCCCACAAATACTTTTGATGGGCACAGCACAGTTCTTGGAACAAAAGGAGCTCCACAGGACCGGCTCCTTATCAGACCAATCGATGCGTGGATTGTGAAGTTGAAGCCATGGAGGCCAAGAATCACATCCACCGAAGGGATGTGGATGGCATCCAGCTGGATCTCTTCCGTGTGGTCCTCATCTGTACGAAAACAAAAGAGAATGGTCTGTAAAGAGATATAAAGCTATTTGATAAAGCGCCAGTTCAAAGAGAAATGCGTCAGACTGCTTTTTAGCTCTCTCATGAGCATTTTTTGCAAATAAAGCTTTTTTATTTTTTATAATTGAACCTGCCTCCAGTTCTTCAGATGCAGTGCTCCATGTTTTTCTCTACCTACTGCTTTGGATTTCATTTACTGGATGCACGCAGGATGTGATTTATGGTTCCAATCATGAAAGCTGTCCGTGAGTAAATTGAATATTTTTCTGTGGTTGGCTCACTGCCTATTGAATCTACATGGTTTTGACTAGAGCTGCTGGTTGTTATTTGACTCCACGGGTTGCCTCACATTATTGTGAGACTCCTATTGGTTTCTATTCTAATAGTTCTTTATCTGGTCTGATAATACAGCCTGTGAATGGACTTCATCCTATTTAGGGATTCTGATGATATTTTTTTAATACAATTGGACTTTCAATAATTTCCTGTAGCAAAACAAGGGAATTAATTTCTCCATATACATACTGTAAAGAGATATATGCTGGTTGCAGAGGTCGACCATCTATGGCTTCCAACCCCACTGGGCATTTCATGTGAAGCCTTGATCAACAAAATTGCCTCCTGACCCGTTATCCAGAAACGCCGGAAAGCGTAACAGGAAACAAGATCATGGTTAGCAGCAGTTTTGCTATGAAAAGGGATGTAGAAAATGTTTCCAATGTGATTCCCCTGGATGTCAATGGGAGTTGGCATTTTCCTGACTTGTGGGGGCAAAAGAGTACCTGATGTCTGGATTTGCCACAGTACAGACAGAGACCAGTGTTGCGTCAATGCTGTTTCTCTCTGCAAGACAACTTGTTACCCCCAAGTTGCATAGGCTCTAGAGTATCTTGTGGAAGAGGTTCAGCTGTACCGGCATGTGAAGAAGGGGCCCTCGGACTAAGCTGTGGATGACGAGAACTTTCAGTTATCCTCTCTTGCAAACGTTGATTCACGCGAATACATATGGCGAAGAGCTACTTGAGATCTGTGGGACATTCATGTGCAGCAAGTTCATCCTTTAAAATCTCTGTAAGGCATTGCCAGAAGGCGACTGCTAACGCCTCATTATTCCATCCGGTCTCGGCGGCAATAGTCCGGAACTCTAAAGTGTATCTGGCCACGGATCGACTTCCATGAGAAATGTGAAAAAGCGAGGCAGTTACCTTGCGACCAGGCGTATCAAAGACTGTGCGGAATTCCCGGGCAAATTGTCCGATATCCTGAGTGAGATCAAATCTTCGTTCCCAGGCCAGGGCATCATTGGTGAGTAGAGATATGATGTACGTCATATGAGTAGCACCGTGGATAATACGAGACACATGATACATAAGGATTGGCTCCCTGCAGACGCACTTACAAGAATTCCCTCCTACTGTGTCTGTATGTTCTTCCTACCTACCAATTAGATTGTAAGCTCTTCGGAGCAGGGACTCCTCTTCTGAAATTTTACTTTTATGTCTGAAGCACTTATTCCCATGATCTGTTATTTGTATTATTTGTATTATATGATTGTCACGTGTATTACTACTGTGAAGCGCTATGCACACTAGTGGCACTATATTAATAAAGACATACATAAATACATACAAACATAACGGAGTCCCATAGCCTCTATGCCTCTGCTATTGTGGTAGTGCAGAAGAAGAACGGATCCGTTTGCCTATGCATGGACTACCGCACCCTGAACCACTGCACGATCCCAGACCAGTATACCCTACCATTGATCTAAGAGATCCTCAGCGCCTTATCAGTCAGTCAGTGGTTCAGCATGCTGGAGCTTGGTTCTGGATAACACCAGGTGCCCATGAGCCCTGAAGACGAGGAGAAGATAGCGTTTGTCTGTCCCTTTGGGTTTTACCAGTTCACCCGGATGCCCAAAGGCATTTGTGATGAACCTGCAACCTTCCAGAGGTTAATGGAAAAGACCATTGGTGATATGAACCCCCGGGACTGTCTGGTCTATCTGGAAGATATCATAGTGTTCGGAAGAAAGTTAGAAGAGCACGAAGAATGCCTTCTGAAGGTCCTGAATCGGTTGGGAAAAGAAGGCCTGAAGTTGTCCTTGGACAAATGTCGCTTCTGCCGCTGTTCGGTCACTTGTGTGGACCACATAGTGTCCACAGAAGGAGTGGCTACCGACCCCACTAAGGTTGAACTGGCCCAGACCAGATAATGTGATGGAACTACGATCCTTTCTGGGGTTTTGCGGGTACTACCGAAGATTCATGGATGGGTACTCCAGCAAGGCCAAAGTACTCAACAATCTGTTGAAGATCTACCCAGAGGAGCCAAGGCAAAAAGCCTCATCCCCGTGAACACCGTTTGGGGACAAATGGATATCCGTCTGTGAGAAGGCATCACAGGGCTCAAGAAAAGCCTTACGTAAGCACCTGTCCTGGTCTAAATCGATCCGGAGCAGCAGTACATCCTGCATGTGGATGCCAGTTTCAATGGTCTGGGAGCCATGTTACATCAAACATACCCAGCTGGCCTCTGCCCAGTAGCGTATGTAAGTCACAGTTTGACGCCGAGTGAACAAAACTATCCAGTTCACAAACTGGAATTTCTAGCACTCAAGTGGATGGCAGTCGATAAGCTACACGATTATCTGTACGGTGTCTCTTTCGAGGTACAGACCGACAACAATCCGTTGACCTACATCCTGACCTCTGCCAAATTGGATGCCACCGGCCACAGGTGGTTGGCTGCCCTATCAAATTATCAGTTTACCCTAAAATACAAGCCGGGGCCCTTGAACAATGGAGCCGATGCTCTGTCCAGAAGGCCTGGACTGAGTGTAACACCAGACGATGGCCGTGGGAAGAAATCACTGAGCCTGGGATTCGGGCAATGTGCTCAACCGCAGCGATAGTGGAGGATAAGATCGCTTTCTCCCCAACTCAGAGTGGAGGACACATAGGGATATCAGTCAAAGGCACTTCCAGCAGCATATTGCAACCCCGAAGGCAAGACCTGGTGGCCAGAGCCATACGTCGAGCCATCCAAGAAAACAAAAGTTCCTTAGTGAAGCGTGCTCCCACCGGCATGGTTGCCCTCATAATGAGGGAATGGGACAAGTTCTGCATAGACCGTGGCCTTCTCTACCGAGTTGTCCTCTATCACAACCATCCTGAGAGGAAACAACTCGTCCTGTCCAGTAAAATGCAATACGATGTCCTACGATATATGCTTGATGATCACGGACACCTGGGAGTGGACAAAATATTTGAACAAGTAAGAGATAGGTTCTTCTTGCCCAAAATGCGGGAACGCCATTGCTGGAGATGTCTACAGTGCATATGCACGCAGCCCCAATGGGTCACTTAAAGAGTTCTGGTCCCATGGACCTAGTCTGCATGGATTTCCTCTGCATTGAGACAGAACCAAGGGGTATCAGGAACGTCCTGGTAGTAATCGATCTGCACCCGATACGCCCAAGCGTTCCCTACCAAGGACTGTAAAGCTCTCACAGTAGCCAAAGTCCTGTGGGAGAAGTACTTTATCCACTATGGGTTACCTAATTAGATGCACTCTGATCTTTGTGACTTTGAGAGCAAGCTACTGTAATTAAAGAGCTTCTAAACCTGCTCAACATCGAGAAGCCTCACACAGCTCTCTATCACCCTGAAGGAGATGCCCTACCGGAAAGGTACAACCGAACACTATTGGATATGCTAGGCACTCTGAAGGGCTCCGAAAAGGCCGAATGGAGCAAGCATGTCGAGCCATTGGTACATGCTTACAATTGTACCAGGCATGAATCCACAGGGTACACACCATATTTCATGATGTTCAGCAGAGAGGCGTGACTGCTTATGGAAATTCATCTCCGAGTATCCACTGACGGAGTACCGAACATGACGCACTACAAGTATGTGAAACGGCTCCAGGATAGCCTCCATAGAGCGTATCAGTTGTCGGGAAAGGCTACCGCCAAATTGAACAGGAATAACAAGTGGAGGTACGACCATAAAGTACGCCATCAGGAAATTTGGCCCGGAGACGCAGTTTTCATTCAGAATCTAGGGATACCAGGGAAACATAAGTTAGAGGACCGCTTGTCAGAAGCTCCCTTCGAGGTGGAATCGCAGTTGCCGGGCCTCCCTTTATATCACATCCGAGATGCAGACGGAAGGTTAAAGGTCTGGCATCAGAACTACTTCCTACCTATTCCTTAAGTGGGGGAAAGTGAACTCGAACCATCCGCAGTATTGTTGGCAAGTGAACCAGACGAGTCCAACAGCATCCCAGATGCTGCAATGACAAATGACCAGGATCCTTTAGATGGAACCTCTGCCACCACAAACGGAGACTATACACCACCAGAAGAAGTAGCGGGTAATGGGGCCTGCAGGGAATGTAGGTGCTGCACTGAGTGAAGAGCTTAGAATATTCCTAAAGCCTGTCCTGTCTTTCCCACTAACACGGCGGAAACTCAGTATTCTGTGAGCCTAGCATGTGAGCAGCACAACAACACAGTGTAACAGTGAAATCTCCCAGACATTGGTAGAAAACCTGTTACATACACAAGCACCTAAACATCCCATTTCAATAAATAAAAGCACTAACGAAACAATCAATTAATTAATTTTAAGCACTATCCAACAAAACAAATAATACATTTAAAACATAGCCAACAAATCAATCAATTAATAAAACATCTAGGCAACACATCAATTAAAACCAGTAGCCAACAAAAGAAATTATTAAATAAAAACGATAAACAAATCGGAAACTCAAATAAAAACAAGCCATCCAAATAACAAAATTTTAAGCCAAACAATAGACAGAAATATAAACAATAACAATCAATAGAAAAAACTCTTTTGCCAAAACATGCATTTACTGTCACTATATTTATCTGTACCCTAAACGGGCACAGATTAATACATTGGCAGTCAATGGTCAATAAAAAAAATATAAAACAAAAATACAATCAAAAAAACATTTAAAATAAATTTACATACATTCAATATTTTTCTGACCCTCTGAATCCCGGTGATTCTGAAATCTCTCGTACCGCAACATCATCAAAGTAAATCCAACGCCATCCACCTTGAAGATCCGGAACAGGTAACAAAATTCTTCTTTTTTTTATCTTCTATCACCTACCATCTTTTGTCATTATTTCTTTATTTGCTTTAATCTTCTATCTTCTTTCTTCATCTGTCAATCCAAACCCAAGGTATGTCCAAATTGAAGACGGTGATAGAAGAATTTTGTTACCTGTTCCGGATCTTCAAGATGGATGGCGTTGGATTGACTTTGATCACGTCGCAGTACGAGAGCATGCAGAAATGCCGGGATTTGAAGGTTCAATGCGTCTAAAGGTAAGAAAAATATGGAATGTATGTAAATGTCTTTTTTCAGGTTTCTTTCTTTTTTTCTTTCTATGTTTTTCATTGCCCATTGACGGATAATGTTTTACTCTGTACCCGTTTTAGGGTTTTAAATTCATTAATTGTTTTGTTGGCTAGTGTTTAAAATTAATTAATTGATTTTTGGGCTTGTACTTTTAATTATTTAATTGGTTGGCTAGTGCTTTTATTTATTGAATTGGGGTGTTGAGGTTATTGTATGGGATTCATGCTGGGGTTCTCCGGTGCTGCTATTAATGGATTTCAGCTCTGAAGACTCCCTGCATCAATCCAATGCAGAAAAAAAGCATTTTTTTTTTTCTAAGTCCCATCTCACGGCTTCTCAGAAGGTTCATCCTTATACCACCTTCATGCCAACTTTTTCTGGCATGAGGATATGGGGATAAACTCGCCATTCTAGAGCCACGATAGGCCTGTATAACCTATTCATGGCTACAAGAATTGCACGAGTTTCAGAACCTGCCGGTAAGTGGCTTATCACCACTCACTCTGATTTTTTTTTTGAAGACTCAAAATGTTGGCGATTCAGTCTTTTATCGCCCACTTATCGACGCTTACAGAATCATGGTAGGCATTTTGGCCGATAAGTGCTCGATAAGTGGCTTATGGATACTTACAGCATAGGCTCCATAGACATATTTTTACATTTCTTGATTATTTGTGAATATTATATTGAGTTGCATTATATTGTAATATTCTGGATATTTATTGATTTCAACATACTGTAGTTTGTTAAAGTACCATTATATGCTCCGAGTATTAGGCAGGAGGCAGGGTTTAAATTGAAAGGTAGTACCTGAGATATAGATGTCACTGCCAACTAAACAATAGCTACATGCAGAGCGGACAGGAAGCAGGGCCATTAGAAGGTGGTGTGAAATATAGGAACATTTTAGATAGAAATGATACATGAGGGGGCATATGACATAGTGGCAACCCATCAGCCCAGTGTCTACTGCATCCATAGATATAAATATATTTAGTAGTTCTACTCTGGCCATGTTGGTCTGAATACACTTTTAAAAATCAGAGTGCCCATACATTTTTTTGTATTCATACTCTGTGCTGTAATGGGTTTGAATGTAGGAACTGAGCTATCTTCACTCTTATTTCCTTCATTTTCAGCCCATAGATAAGAGGATTCAGTAGTGGTGGCACCACAACGAACTGCACTGATATGACTATCCTCAGTTCATATGGTAATATGGTAGATTTAAACCGTTGGAGGAGTATCTCACAAAATACACCCGTAGCAAAGATGATGAGAGTTATCAGATGAGGAGTGCAGGTCTGCAAGGCTTTGGCTCTGGTGTCTTCTGAGGCTTTGATGCACACTCTCAGAATCTGTATATAAGAGACTAATATCAGCACTGTTATCAACCCAACCAGTATTACAGCGAGGAAGAGGCCATAGATATTGTTCACTGCTGTATTAATGCAGGAGAGTTTTACTACAGACCAGTTGTCACAGTAGATCTTCTCTATGACTGAGCCACACAGAGGAAGCCTAATTGTCAATATAAATTGTATGGAAAATACTAAAATAGCATACAACCAGGCTGCAGCAACCAGTTTGAAAACTGTGGTTAAGGACATAATGCTGTTATATCTTAGAGGGTTACAGATACATATATAGCGATCAAACGCCATAACTGCTAATATGGTTACGTCACATATCATATAAGTATGAATGCAAAACACTTGAGTCAAGCAGCCAATGTAAGAAACTGTTTGGATTTCAGAAAGTAGGTTGACAATTAGACTGGGGAAGAAAGCAGTGCTGCCGTAGAGTCCATTTATACACAGCGCACAAATGAAGATATACATCGGCTCTTGCAAACCTCTGTGTAACGCTACAGCAGTGATCACTGCACTATTGGATAGAATGGTCATCACATAGCCAACCAAAGCTATGATACTGTACAGATATTTTACTGCTGTCATTTCCCCAAAGCCAATCATTCTGAGCATGGAAGGATACGGGAACGTGGAATTTTCCATTGTTATTGCTCTCTGGGATTTTGGCTCCTATAGAAAGGAAAAGAAAACATGGAAATTAGTCTTTTGGTTCCCACTAAAATCACATAATGTTTAATGTTTCATGTTGCCAATATATCTAAAAACGGGTTTTCTTTGATGGCACTTTAATGCAGTGAATTTTAAAAAGAAAATGAATGACTCTTTTGGAGTTTACATGGTGTTATACAGATGTAGCAGATGTTAGTGCTCCGGCTGGGGAGTAGCAGCGCGACACACAACGCTCCAGGGCGAGCAGACACCATTATATTTGGATTACGCATGAATGAAAGGGGCGTGGTGTGCGTCAGTGTGTTCAATAACATCTGCTACATCTGTATCTCTTGGATCTTTCTTGTGAGGTCCATAAATCAGAAACAAATACACATCCCGAAACACATTTTTATTGAAGGAAAGGAAAAATATCAAAAGATACAAAAAATACATGAAAACATTAAAATGAGAAACACAATGCATGAGAAACCTCAGTACAGAGTACAGACCGGAAAGGTCGAGACGTTTGCATAGGACCTGCACACGAATAAACCTATAGATGACCCATGGTGAGGTGATACTGCATTGCTTTATATAGAAGTGATGAAATTTGAACTATAAGTCTTACATATCTGGGACTTTTTTTAATATTGCAAATCTGTAAAGTGATTTGATGCAAGTGGACTACAGCTGCGGCTAAGCTTATTCTAAAGCTTACCCGCAATTGTTCGGGGCTTTTCTTTTCAGCCGCCGAACTTGGGCGCGCGCCTGCCGCATCTCACGGCCGCGTGCCGCCCGTTTCTCCATTCAGCGCTAATGGTGCTAAACAATGGAAGCCCCTGCAGCGCCGAAAAAAAAAAAAGCCTGCGTCTGTAAGCGGTTTAAAAATACCCGCGGAGAAAGCCGCATTAGGTTAAAGGCAGCCCCGTCTGTAAGGGGCTTATATAGTTTATACCAATATGGGGGGAGCTGCCAAAGCACAAGCTAAGTGCTAAAAAACGAATGGTTTATTTAGTAGTATGACCAACGTTTAGGTCCCAGTAAAAATCTTTTATCAGGACTTAGAAACAGTAGAGAAAACATCATTGATAACATACGCTTATAAATAAATAAATTGATAAATTGGCGCCAAAATGTACAGTGGCGGCCAAGCTGAGTCTAAGGCGGCTAGACCCGCGGCTTTCAGATTATCCCGTTTAGGTGCGGTTTTATGTCATTTTCGCCCGGAGTGAACTGCGGTATTTTCACGCTCGTGATATTAGCATTTTATTCTCGCTGGCTGCAATACTGCAATGCCGTGTAAAATCTGAGGGGGGCGTTTGCGAGCTGTTGTCTTGGAAGTCTAATACCTTCGCGGTTCAGCCCGCGTCAGTGCACAGTCTGTGTGTGCGCGCAGTAATTGTAAATTGGCATATTTAAAGTATGCATGCATTTAGCAGTGCTGTACTTCTGTACAGTACTGTATGTAATTTTTTTTTTCACAAACCAAACCATTTTTTTTGGGACACTGTGTGTTTGACTGCACATGGTTGATTTTTGTGCTTTTTACATACTATATTTGGGGGTGTATTATTATGATGAACTGCCTTTTGAAATTGAAGTATGTATTTAGCTTTGAACATCCTTTGAACATCCACGTACAGTAGTCGTTAATTTTATGAATCTTGTACTCTAATCTTTTCAGAGATGGCAGCTTGCTTCTTACTGCAGAGTGTCCCCTATCAATTTAAATTTCCCGAAGTTAGTAAATTAGTCACTGCGCCTGCGTGTAATTCTCTTAGAGATAGGAGCTTGATGCGACCGCCCAACCCCCCTGTATTGTGTTCTTAATCCTCTAATCCTTTCAGAGATGGCAGCTAGCTTCTTACTGCAGAGTGTCCCCTATCAACTTAAATTTCCCGAACTTAGTAAATTAGTCACTGCGCCTGCGTGTAATTCTCTTACAACGCCCCCCCCCCCCTTTCTGATGTTAGTTAGTCAATCATTGTGTTCTTAAAGCTGCAGTTCGTTATTTTTTTTTAATTTAATTTTTTACTTCAATAGTTTTAGTTTCATATGTGCAATTACCTAAAGAATTGTATAGCTGCAGGTCAATTTGTTCTCCATGTATTGATAGGCGAAATTTGGTGACATACAGTAATTAGAGCTGGCATCTGTTTATTATATATATACTGTATTATATTATTTATATGTTATATTATACAGTACTGTATATATATTATATTATATATACATTATATTATATTATATATATATTATATATTATATTCTATATATATTATATTCTATACTGTATACTATATATATATATATATATATATAATATATATTATATTATTTATATACTATATTATATATATATTATATATATATTATATTCTATATAAAACAGACATGTAGGATATTGACTGTGCAGGCGTGTACTGTAATTCTCTTTGAGATGGGAGCATTTCAGAACAGATACTGTAGTTGTCTAAATCCTCAAATCCTTTCAGAGGTGGCAGCTTGCTTCTTACTGCAGAGTGTCCCCAATCAATTTAAATTTCCAGAAGTTAGTAAATTAGTCACTGCGCCTGTGTGTAATTCTCTTAGAGATAGGAGCTTGAGGCGACCGCCCAACCCCCTGTATTGTGTTCTTAATCCTCTAACCCTTTTAGAGATGGCAGCTAGCTTCTTACTGCAGAGAGTCCCCTATCAATTTAAATTTCCCGAAGTTAGTAAATTAGTCACTGCGCCTGCGTGTAATTCTCTTACAACGCCCAACCCCCCCCCTTTCTGATGTTAGTTAATTAATCATTGTGTTCTTAAAGCTGCAGTTCATTATTTTTTTTTAATTTAATTTTTTACCTCAATAGTTTTAGTTTCATGTGTGCAATTACCTAAAGAACTGTATAGCTGCAGGTCAATTCGTTCTCCATGTATTGATAGGCGAAATTTGGTGACATACAGTAATTAGAGATGGCATCTGTTTATTATATATATACTGTATTATATTATATATATATATATATATGTTATATTATACTGTATATATATTATATATACAGGTAAACCCCATTATAACGCGCCTCGTTATACCGCGATTCGGTTATAACACACTGCTCATTGCCCACACTGCTCACAGCACACACTGCACACTGCACACACACTGCTCATTGCTCACACTGCACACACTGCTCACACTGCACACAGCACACACTCTCACTGCACACACTGCACACACTCTGCTCATTGCTCATACTGCACACTGCACACACACTGCTCATTGCTCATCCTGCACACTGCACACAGCACACACTCTCACTGCACACACTACACACACACTGCTCATTGCTCACACTGCTCACAGCACACACTCTCACTGCACACACTGCACACTGCACACACACTGCTCATTGCTCACACTGCACACACTGCACACACTGTCACAGCACACTCTCACTCACACACACACACACACCCATATACACACACACACCCATATATTTACACACACACAATATAAATATATATTTATATACATCCCAGTGCACCTTAGTAATAAATAAACAGACTTGAAGCAGGGGAACAGGCACTTAAAGCAGCAGCCCGAGCAGCAGGAGGAGGAGGAGCCAGAGAGGACGGAGTGAGAGAGTGACTCAGTGAGCACTGAGCAGCGTGGCATCGCAATGCAGGGCAGGACAGGAACAGGTTAGTGACCTGTAGCTGGCTGCTGTGGAGACAAAGAAAGTCAAGAAGGACTTGACTTCCGAATTGGGGGTACTTGGGAGCGCCCGTGTGTGTGTGCGCACGCAGCATGCTCCACCACAGCCGTCCAATCCTCTGCCGCCCGGCTCCTGTCACGTGGTGACAGGGGGTAGCGGAGACCGGAGGGACATCCCCCCTTCCATCTCCTGTCCCGCGGGGTGAAGGGTGCTGCTGGGGGGAGAGAGTGATGATGCGCCGATGCGGCGGCCATTTTTTTTCCCCGCGACCCCGTTACTAGCGCGGTGGTCTTGGGGTGGACCTTGAGGCCCGCGTTATAACGGGGTTTACCTGTATATATATATATATATATATATTATATTATATATACTGTATATTATATTATATATACATTATATTATATATATATATATTATATATATATATATATATTATATTATATATATATATTATATATTTATTATATACTGTATACTGTATATATAATATATTATATATATATTATATTATATATATACCCAGAGATGGCAACCCCCCCCCCCTCTCGCAACAGTGTCATACATTTTCTGATGTTACTGTAGTTAGTCATTGTGTTCTTAATCCGTCCAAACCTCACACTGCCTGCGTGTACTCTAATCCTTGTAGACATGTGAGCTTCAGTAGCTGATTAATGCACATGACTCATGTCCCCCCACCCCCCAACCATTTGAGGCTTATTTTGTTGTGGTTGTTGTCAATGATTATGATTTGCAGTAATGTGAATAAATATTAATTTTATTTTCTCAGGAACCAAAAAATACAAAAATAAAAATAATCGTGAATAATACATACAGTAATGCTGTCTTTATTAAGTTCTTCTGGCACATTGAAATTGGATAAACATTTTGAAAACATTTTGAAAACATGGGGAAACATGAATAATGCACATTTATAAGAATATTATTTAATAATAAAAAAAGAAGAAAAAAGCACAGGATAATCAGCGCTCGTGCTGTGTGTGGATAATCCCTTTGCAGCATGCACATGGATAGTCTCCCCAAAATCTCCCAACTCAAGGTGAACCCCCCTACAGAAGGGGGGAAGAGCACCCTGAAAAACAAGGTATAGAAAATGCACAAATGCGCACCAGGGATTAGTGAAAAGTAATTTATTAAAAATGTACACAATAAATGAAGGGATACAACCCCACCTCAAAACTAGTACACAGATTAAAACAGCTAGACACCACTAGAGAGATTTGTTATATCCAGTAGTAACTAAATCCTAAACTGCACAGCATATAGATAACAGTAAAATACAATAAAATACTCTATGAATAAAATAAAATAAACAGCCAATCTAGTGATTTGTAGTGAAATCATCTTAGTATAGACACCGGCAAGGGGAGACGAAGCACGTGGTGCGAAACGCGTAGAGGTCACGACAGGTCATCCTGCGCGTGTTTGCTGGCAAGCTGTGACGGAGCGTGCAGGAGAGGGCGGCGGTGGTTTCCATCTGCGCGGTGTTGAGATCCGGATCCTTTGCAGACACCGTGATCCCGCTGTCTGCCTTCGTGTAAGTGTCTGTCTCCCCTTGCCGGTGTCTATACTAAGATGATTTCACTACAAATCACTAGATAGGCTGTTTATTTTATTTTATTCATTGAGTATCTTATTGTATTTTATAGTTGTTCATAGGTTTAGAGAAAGTCAAAAGACGAGAGAGAGGGGGTGATATCCTCAACATTTTGAATTGTAGAGAGTCCTTTTGGATCTTTACTTTAAGAACAAGGTTCCCAGAAGGAATGAATGTGGAGTGGACTATAAACCACTTTTTAAAATGATCACGAACCTTGAGACAGAAGTAGTCTTTATCTATGTCTGAAAAATTGTGATTATGTCACTAAATGATCAAATGTGTATTACACAATGGCAGCATTCTTTGGGAAGTGACCCGATTACTATCTCTGAATATATTAAAGAAATATACTGTGTGGGGCTTTTTCTAAAAGAATTTATTTACAGAAATTATGTTCAGGAAATATTCTAATGGTTCATTATATGATTGGTTTATGAAAAGAACCTTATTAATAGCAAATCAAAAATGATGAATTAACCGTTCAGGAACGGGCACAAATAGACAATAACTTGTTGTTTCCTATTGTTGTTCCCTATGTGGTATAATGGCTTATACTAATGCTTTTAGTGCTTAATTGCCAATGTGTTTTTTCTATAGGGTTCTCCACAGAGGAATTAAATTATTATTTGAGTATTGCTTTATATGGATATAATGATCACAATGTCATCAGGAGGGAGCACAACTGTTTTTACACGAGTATAGCAGTATACTTGTATTTTAAGGGTGTATTTAGTTTAGTTTAGTTAAGTTTTTAAACAATAAATTGTATACTATTGAACTGTTTATTATAATGATGTATGGTGACATTGATTGCCAAACTAAACGCGTAGTTTTGTGGAGATAAGCCGCTTTTTTTAATGTACACTTGTATAAATCTGTCATTGCCTCTCCGGATGGATCGTTGTATATGAGTCTGCTCTCTTCTACTCTTAGGCAGCTCAGACGCATCGATCCGTCAATGGATAAGGCATTTTAGATTATCCACATGCGCATGCACGCGGCGATGGGTCTGGGGTACTCAATTGCCGCATCCAGGGTTGGTCTCCTGAGCAGCGCTGTGTTTACCAGCTGGTGCACGTCGCCGTGACAGTGAGATGATTGGTATGCGGTGGTTGTTATTATCACAGGGCTCGATAGCGGCGCGCATGCGCGAGGGATATAATTTTCATTGGCTAGTGGCGGGTCTGATGACGTCACCACATATCGCAAGATTTGACCGGTCATCTGTATTTAAGTGGCTGTATATCGTGTAAAGGCACTTCTTGACAAAGTGCTTTGCACGAAACGCGTTGAAGGGCTGCGTCCCCCAATTTTATGCCTTGCTAAATAAAGAAAGTTTTTGCCAGACCTGCTCTCGTTTGGATGCTGTGCGCTGCACACCTACATTTCTGGACTTTACTCTATACAGCAGCACGCATTGGAAGGGAGACTCTGGAGGTGATTGAGACAGTGAGTACTCACAAGGGGCTATCCCAATGAGGTGGAGGAGGGTGTCCCAGGACAATCTACCCCAACCTTCAGGGTATTTTTGGTGCCCCCCCATTACTATGGACTGAGTATACATACAATTAATTGATACCTTAATACCCAGTGCTCTCCCTCCCTTCAGAAACACACACACAGCACTTTGAGCACCATTTTTCTATCCTTACTCTGTTTATATATTTGACTGTCCGGAACCGCTGTCGGTAGGTCTCTGGAGTGAGGCCTAGGCGATCCAGAATAGCAGCCTTTAGTTGCTGATAGTCCATGGCCTCATCTGCTGGAAGAGCCTGGTAGGCTGCCTGAGCTTCTCCTATGAGGAGTGGAGCCAGAGTGGTTACCCAGCGATCAACTGTCCAGCCGTGTGCCGTGGCTACCCTTTCAAAAGTGAGGAGAAATGCCTCTGGGTCTTTGGTTGGCTTCATTTTAGGCAGCATCACCGGTGGGTTATTTGGAATCTCTGGTCTGACTGTGGCTGAGCCTTCGACCAGCAGTTGGAGTAGCTTTTCCTCACACCGGGCCTGTTGCTCATCTTGCTGGGCTTGTCGCTCATCTTGCTGGGCTTGATGTTCTGCTTGCTTCTCTGCTAGCTGGAGCTGTTGCTCAAGGAACTGAGAAAAACATTTCTCCATTTTTTTTTTTTTTTTTAAATTTGTGTATTGTTTTTTGCATAAATATCATACAATCAAAATGTTATTGCCATAACAGGGGAGACAAAATCCATTCAGGACATACAACATTTAACAGTCAAAGGGATGGGAAGGCAACAGGACATGAACAAAAAAAGGAGCGAGGGAAAGAAAGGGGGGGTTTAGAGAAGGGTATGCCATGTCTCTTCCTATTCTCATCGATCCGTTGATCGCCACTGACGCTTTCCATTTTGCTTATATCCACATGTGCTGATGTACCCGCCTGTTCCTGGATCCCTGTAGTGGGCCTACTGTCCGTTCTCCGCGTCTTGTCTGCATCCCCCGTGCTACGCATCCAAGGAGAACCCACTTTATCCTATTAAAGCCAAATGGTGGCATTGCTCATCCCTGGAATATCTGTCTGAGCTAGCCAAGGCAGCCAGACCTTTTGGAATTTTGAGCCAGTGTCATTAACCAAACTCGTTAACTTTTCCATCTGGCATACAAACCAAATTCTGTTTCTGATTTTTTTCTATTGATGGAATTGCATTCTGGTTCCACAATGCTGCGGTCTCGCACCTCTTAGCCGTTGCAAAATGTGCTATTAATTTGTTCCCCGTTCTTAATACTTCGTCCGTGGGTTTGCTTAATAGGAACAGCCACGGGTCTAGTTGAATTTGGAGGCCAAAAATCCTCTGTAGCCAATCGCGAATCTGACTCCAAACGGGTATAATTTTCGTGCAAGAGCACAGCATGTGTACCAGATCTCCCTGTTCCCCGCACTGCCGCGGGCAGAGCGGGGAAGAGCCTGGAACAAATTTAGCCAGTCTAACTGGAGTGAGATACCACCTTAACAAAACTTTATATAAGTTCTCCTTCAATGTCGTGCAGATGGAACTACTGGCCGCAGCCTTAAATATTTCTGTCCAGTCCTCGTCCTCTAGTGTCTCCTGCAAATCTGACTCCCATTGACTCCTGAATCGGGGTCTGTTTGTGTCGTCCTTGTCAGCACCGACCACATTTCTGTACAGAGTAGAGATCAGTCCCCGCGTGTCAGTGCCCATCACGCAGAGCCTTTCAAAATTCGTTAACGGTGATCTCACCAAGTGTTTGTTGTAAAATGCCCGGACGTGGAGGTACCTAATAAATTCTGTGTTAGGGATGTCCGTTTCTGACTTTAATTGGTCAAATGATTTGATGGTAATTCTACCCTCCAGGTTCTTCAGTCTTCTAAACCCTAATTGTCGCCAAAGCGTAAAATTCTTACCCTCTAGCCCAGGAGCAAAATCTGGTTTACCATACAAAGGGGCCATTAAAGTGTGTTTTGAGGTCAATGAGCGATTACTTTTAGCCGCCTCCCAGTCCGATATTGAGTTGAGCACAGAGGTCAGAGGCTCTTTTATGTCCTTTACTCTTTTTTCGGGTACCAAATTAGATCCCTGAGCTTCAGCGGGGCACACAACTCTCTCTCCAGTGCCACCCACCTTCGCAGCTCTGGGTCTCCATGCCATTGTGTAATTTGGCACAATTGCGCCGCTTTATAATAGGACAACAAGCATGGCACTGCCAGTCCTCCAGCTTCTCTAGGTTTTTGCATAATTGTTGCATTTATCCGTGGTTGTTTACCTATCCAGATAAACGTTGTTATTGAATTTTATAACTCCTTGATTTCAGATCTCACCACTGGTATCGGAAGAGTTTGGAACAGGTATAGTATCCGGGGGAGGATGTTCATCTTTACACTGTAAATTCTGCCTATCCATGAAATACCATATGCTGACCAGTCTTTTAGTTCCTTCTTTAGAGTCCTCAATAGACTGGGATAATTTGCTTGATATAGGGAGGCTATCTTTTTTGTGATATGCACACCTAGGTATTTTATGGATTTGGACTGCCATTTAAACTCAAAGTTGAGTTCTATCAGTTTCTCCATCTCTCGTGGGATGTTCAAACTAAGTGCCTCTGATTTCACCTGATTTATCTTGAAACCAGAGATCCGATTAAACCTCCCCAAGAGCGCAAACAGATTAGGGAGCGAGGTGAGCGGTTTTGTAATTGTCAGAATAATATCGTCCACATACAAAGCTACTTTGTGTTCTTGTGAGTGAATTTGTACACCCGTTATATCTGGATTGCTACGTATTTGTGCTGCTAGTGGTTCGATGCATAAGGCAAAAAGCAAGGGCGATAGCGGGCATCCTTGTCTCGTACCACTTTTGATTCAAAACAGCTCTGAGGGGAAACCCTGGTGAATCACCCTCGCTGCTGGAGCTGTGTATAGCACTTTTATTGCCTTAGGATTTTATCCCCGAACCCAAATGCCCCAAGCGTGGACTCCAAGTATGGCCAGTCTATCCTGTCAAAGGCTTTCTCCGCGTCCAGGCTCAGCACCAGGCTCCGGACCTTGTTGGCATTCACAAAGTCAATTATATCTACAATTCTTCTGGTATTGTTGGCCGCCTTTTTCCGTCTAGCTGCTATGCTTATCAGAACCCCCCGCATCGTGGCTTTGTGAGCCTCCCACAACATTGTGTGGGATTCCACACTGCCTAGGTTGGTCTAGAAAAACTGAATAATCTCCTCCCTGACCGCTAGATCTGGTATCTTAATCAACGATTCATTAAGTTTCCAGTTTGCTCCAGGGCTAACTGGCCTAATTTGTGTGCACCGCAGCTCTATCGATGCATGATCTGACCATGTAATGTCATGTATTTTGGTGTCGGAAATCTGTGGAACCAGTCTACTTGAAACAAAGAAGTGGTCGATCCTACTGTAACTGTCATGGGGATGGGAATAAAATGTATAACTACGCTCGCCCGGGTGCTGGTCCCTCCATATGTCTATCAGGCACCCTCGCCTTAAGCCTTCCAGCAAAGGCCCATTGCCTGCATGTCTGGCTTTTTGCTGCTGTGGGGATCTATCTATTCGGGGGTCTATCACTTTGTTAAAGTCACCCGCGAGTATTACATTCCCCTCTGCCCATCGTTGGAGTGTCTGGAAAAACTCCACAAAAAACAGGCTCGTTGTCACAAGGTGCGTAGACGCAGGCTAACGTCACTTTACACTTCTGCAGGAGCCCTACCAGAATTAGATATCTCCCCTTACTGTCTCATTTCACTCTCTCCACCTGGAAGGGGGATTTGTTATTGAATATGATAGCAACCCCCTATTTCTTTTCTTTAGCGGAGGACAGGAAGAACTGCCTATAGCTTTTGTCTAAGAATCCCGGGCTACTATGCAAGCTAAAGTGTGTCTCCTGGAGGAAAACAACATCCACGCCTCTCCGTCTAAATTCAGAGAAGGCGATCTTACGCTTCTTCGGGCTATTAAACCCTTTAACATTTTGGGATATGAATGTTACAGCCATACCTTTGTGTTGTGTGGATCGCTGTGCATAAAGTAGAACCAGTTCCTACCCGGGTTATGTGGCACATAGTGGTATTTGCGTCTGCTTTGGCGACTCCTGCTGATCTTCGCTCCTTCTCTGAGGGAATCTGGTATAGGGCGGGAAGGAAACACAAGGAAAGGACAAGGAAAACAAACAACATAGACACATACATAAAGAACCGTTGTGGTCTCTAAGGACCTCAGGTTCAACGCCCGGAGGTATCCCCTCCTTCCTGGACCCTCCTCCCTCCCAGTCCCATGGTCTTACTCGCCGACCATGGATTCCCGGGTCTTTGGCGGAGTTGCGGGTTGGATCCACATCCCCGTCCCACCAGCGCATGCCTACGGGCAGGATTGGCGGTAGTCCCCTGCCCACCCGCCGGCAACTACTGTCATTTTCAGCCAAACTTCCCTAAAACTCTAGGGTCTCTAACTCAGCCTTAACCCTAGTGTGACTAAACCATTCTTAACAGTATGCAAAGCTAACTCCCTTACACTCCTGCAACGGCTTTGTAACCTGTGATGCCTCTCCCTCACGTGTGCTATCCCCCTCTCTCTCCCCCCTCCGGCCCCAATTTTCCCTCTGTGACCCTATCTATCATGAACCCCCCCACCTTCTCTTCCCCCCTGTCGGAGGGCTCATATCATCCTCTTTTGGGCTCATATCACCCTCTTTTTGGTCCCTCTCCTCGCTCTCTGCTGATCTACCCTACCTCCTCTATAAAGGCTTCCCGCTGCTCCCCTCACTACGCTCCCGACTGTGCTCTACCACTTAAATCACCCCTCTCTTCCTGCTCCTCCACTCTCCGGCTCCCTTCGTCCTTTAACTTCTCTCCCTGGCAGCGGAGTTCGCGCACCCGTGCCGGGGAGTACCGGGTCACCTCCGGCGCCGCACTTCCGGTAGACTGCCGTTGCTTCGTCCGCGTCATCTGGGTCTCTCTGCAGCTCCGCGAGATCTCGCCTGCTGACGTCAGTGATGTGGGCTCCGTCGGAGGCTGTCCACGGGTGGCGATGGGTGTAGCTGAGGGCGGGCTCGTTATGCTCACCATTTATTCGCGCAGAAACTGCTACCGCCATGGATTCTGCCGCGCTTTCCCTTCTTCTCCCCAGGGTGGGAGACTCGCAGCCATTTTGGGGTTTTTGCTGTTACTTTTGGCGTCTGGTGTAGGGTGACCTTTCCACTCCAATTGGCGCAGCAGAACAACAGAGAAAGTGAGGGTAAGTCGGCCATCAACTCATCACAGGCCAGGCCATGTCCCTAACTGTAGAAAAACTTTTAACCAAAAACATCATGCAGCGATCCAGTGCGGCTGTCCCTTTAAGGTTCACTTGGCGCTTTCTCCAGCCTTCTCCTTCCGCTTTTCAGCCGGTTTGGGCACAGTGTCCCAGTCTGCTGTTCTTGGAGGACATGTCTCTGGACTCCCCGGGTAAGTAGCCGTGGCAGCGATTCCCAGTTTTTTTTAGGAATGCTGCTCCCTCTGGAAGGTGTTTCAGAGCGTGGGATCAGCCATTTTTCACCACCACGAGGGCAAACGGGAAAGCTCATCTATATCTAATGTCCTTGTCACGCAGCACCTTTGTGATAGGCTGCAAAGCCCTCCTTCTAGCCAGGGTTATTGGGGATATGTCCTGAAAAATAGCCATATTTATTCCCTCATATGTCACGATTGGGGTCCCCCGTGTGATTTTGCATATCTCCTCCTTGGTCTTATAGTGATGGAGATGGAGGATCACATCTCTTGGTGGGTTGTTGGGCAGTGGACGCGACCTCAGGGCCCGATGGCAGCGGTCCATTAACAATTCAGCCTCCGATTTGCCCGGCATGATGGTGTTCATCCACCGGCTTATCAGGTCTTCAGGGTCCAGGATCTCTTCAGGGATCCCCCTTATGCGCAGATTGTTGCGTCGGTCCCTGTTTTCGCTGCCTCCTGCCGATCCTCCAATTCTGCCACTCTGGATTCTAGAGCCCCCATCCTCTTATTTGTCTCCTGGTGGCACCTCGAGCTTTCCTCCATTCGTTCCTCTAGCTCATTAGTGCGTGTGCCAATCTGGAGAATATCCTTCCGGAGGCCCTCCACTTCTCCCCTAAAGAAAGTTTTGAGGTCCGTTAAGAGCTGGGCTATCTCCTTTTTTATAATCCCTGTGTGCTCCGCTGAGGTCCCCTCCATCTCCGGAGCGGAATCGGAGTCCGAAACCGCCGAGTTCTCCTCAGCCCGGGCCTTTCCCGATCCCGTAAAATAGGAGCGCACATCAGTTTTTCGCTTATTCTTTTGCCGTGTCGTCGCCATCTCCCGTTGTGTGGTATGTTTGTAATCCGTAGAATTTCGTAGGCTTAGTACTGTATGAATAAAATTGCTGAGTTACGTTTAAATTGTCCTTTAGTAGCTTTGTGTGCCGGCGGGTAGCAGAGCCTTTAAGTTAAACCTCCATCACCGTACCCGTCACGCATGCGCCTCCTGTAGTACTTAGTTCTCTTTCTGCGTGGTAAGTAGCTCGTTTTACTGCTGCATTCACAGGGGGGGGGGGGACACAGGAGCCAACCCTCTAATCTGCCAGTTTTCACTCCTGTGTCGGTATAAATTCTTAGGGTTGCCGGATATATCAGCGCAAATTTCCGTTTTTGCTTGAATAGGGTGGTGCAAACCCTGCTGAATTCCTTCCTCTTTTGTGAGACCGTTGCCGAATAGTCCTGGAAAATCATAATTGGCTTGGTCTCATATGTCAATTGGTCCAATTCTTTGAAGGCTTTAATAATTCTGACTTTGTCATTAAAATCGAGAATCTTTGCTATTATCAGTCTAGGTTTAGTGTCTTGATCTTGCCTTGCAGCACCCATTCTGTGTGCTCTCTTAATCTTTATTGCATGGTCTGCGGAGAGCCCAAGGTGTTCTGGGATCCATTTTTCGCAGAACTCTATCAGTTGGTACTGTTTTACTGATTCAGGCACTCCTATCTTCCACATTGCTGATTCTAGCTTCAGCCTCCTCCACTCTTGAGGTATGTGCTGTCAGTTCATTTTTCAGCTCATCTATCGATTTTTTTAATTTGTCAATTTTTTTGTCTAATTGTTGGAGAATTTCTCTTGCTACAGCCTTAGCAATGCTCTCATGCTCTGACCTTGTTTGTGCCTGGTTGCCTGCTTCCCCGGTCTGGCTTGATTCTCCTGCATGAGCCTCGTGGCTGTCTGCCATTTTAGGGGTCTCTCTCCTTTTCTCTCCCTTGTCCTGACGCTGCTGTTGCTGTTTTGGGGCCATCTGTGTAGTTTTGGAGAGGTATTTCTCCATGCAGGGGCCTCCGCTTGTTGGGGAGCTTGTCCCTTTACATTTTGGAGGTGTTTTGCCGGCTATCGGTGCGCGGTTACTCCGGCTCTCCCCGTCGGACCAGCGGAGCTCGTCTCAGTGCGTCCTCACAGCCCTGGAGCCATATCGGAAGTCCATAATTCTTTTTTTAATGGGTGCGATATTAACTTTAACAAAGTTTGATTAATCCAGCCCTATGTACAGTATGCAGAGTTTTGAAGAATAGGCACACGCAGCTTCTGATGTGTTATCAAAATTACAGAATGTGATAGAATGGTGGCTACTGTAACTACCAGGGAATTTGAGGTTGGGTTTGTGACAGGGATAATGGTTCCAACTTAGATGCAGCACTGAAACACGGCAACATGACACGTATTTCTTGTTTTGCACACATACTCAATTTAATAGTCACTTGTTTCTTAGCTCAGTGGAGTAATATCTGTTTCCTTCGTCATTTTGTCAGTTGCTAGAAAAATATGTGCTTACTTTAGCTGATCGTACACAGCCCGCAATGCCCTGTCTAGGTTGCGGGAGCAAAACAGCCTGCCTCGTCACCAGCTAAAAATGGAGGCGCCTACACATTGGAACTCCACCTTATACATCTCCATGAGAAGCAGAAGAGGTCAATGATTATGTAATGGAGCATACAGATTGCTGGATGAAACCTTTCTGCCGCCTAGACAGTGGCATCTGATGGGAGAGCAGTGTAAGCTGCTGCTGCCTGTTGAGGAAGCCACTGCTCTCGTGAGTAGTGATGAAGCTGGTATAAGCCAGATCATCCCTCTAATATCCCTCCTTCAAAAAACTTTAATTGATATGCAGCATAAACTGGTCTTTTATGGAGCCTTCTGCAACACGATGTGCTCCAGCTCATGAAGGGACCACCATGACGCAAGTTATTACAGGCGAAGTCCATGAGTGACAAAGTCTAGGGTTTGACCTATTTGTTAGACTTGTTACTTTCTCAACTCTGCAAGTCCAAATAATCAGGAATGTTCTGTACATACAGTAGCTAAGAGATGTCCCCATAGGAAACGTGCTAGCAATGCACTGCTTGTTGAACCAAGGAAAAATGACGGTGGCTGGATCAAAAAGGTAAGTAAAACCTGAGTACTTTATTGAGTCATCTAACAACAAAAAGCTCACAACAAAGTGAGAGAGACCTCTAATGCGTTCCAGGCTTATCAGCTCTTTTACAAAGGGTTGATAAGTCTGAAACGCGTTAGGGGGTCTCTCTCACTTTGTTGTGAGCTTTTTGTTGTTAGATGACTCAAAGTACTCGGTTTTACTTACCTTTTTGATCCAGCCACCGTCATTTTTCCTTGGTTCGACAAGCAGTGCATTGCTAGCACATTCCCTCTTGGGACATCTCTCAGCTTATTCGAATTGGAGCAGTTGCACGCTGGCTACAGGTTACTGTGAGTACATCTCAAAATGTATACATTCATCTTGCTGATTCTGCCTGCATGTTAAAAGATGTTTAGCAGTCTAGTACCAGGGGAGTAACTTTTATATTAGCTCAAGTGTGGGGTCCGGCTGTTCCCTTACTGAGGACATTTTGGTCATCCCATTACACTGCTACTACATCTTGCTGTCCCTCCCTTCAATCGGATACATTACCTGACTGATTTTACAAGTAACATTTAAACTTTAAGAAAGCCTGTATCTAGTGTTGAAACCTTTCTCTTTAACAAATGTATGAATGAGTATCATTGGAAAATCAAGGATCATTTGGATTACTAAATGTTATTATTGATCTTTTTTGCTCACTCTTATGAGCTTCGCTCTATTTATGTCCACTATGTTCTGTACATGTTAGGAATCTGATTTCTCAGCGCCGTCCGCGCAACACACAGACTACTCTCAGGGAGACTCAGGGTGCACAGCACAACCTCCGCTTACCTGCCTCCACGGGCCGTCAGCTCCTCCGTCCCACGTGCACACGTGTGTCCTCCTCCAATGCTGGTCGCGTGCACACGCAGCTTACAGAGCGCGCGCCCAGCATCCACTCTTCTACTTCCACTCCTGCTGTGAGGCTCTGCCCCCGTACACCGCACGGGTGTAATCAGAGTGCTACCAGTGCTCACCTGGGTTGTATCAGCCACACCTATCCAGAGAGGCTCCCTGCAGTCCTCCTGACCCGCCTCCATCCCTGATTGGTCAGCCCAGCCTTATCTAGCATCTCTAAGCCCTCACCCATCGCTCGACATAGACTCTGTATGGAAGTATTTGATGTACTCTCGGTTACTACAGGTTTTGACACGGCTCGTACGACTACCCCCTTTGGCTCTCGACTTCGGCTCTCCTTGGACTATGTATACTCTGGCATCCCACGATCATGGCTTGGACTTCAAAATTCCTCATCTCTCCGCTCCCTGACCTCGGCAAGGCAATTACTATTCTACTCCTATACCCGGTACCGGCAAGTATTGTCTACGTTACTTACATCTGGCCTGGCAACGCTTAATACCACACTCCGGACTCGCTCCCTTTGCTGCGGGTGCGTGTATTCCTACCTCCCCCTTCAGCACAGGGGACGGGTCTGGTCTGCGGGTAGCACCGGCGTAACAGTACATAAGTCGGCAAGTGGCTGAGGCTCAGCTGCTGCGTGATTCCCAGCCAGCCTCATCCATCCAGTCAGCCTGCCATCTGCCTCTCCCGGAGAAATTCGGTGGTGACCGGCGCCAATCAAGAGGATTCCTAAATCAATGTAGACTCCATTTCCAGATGCCGCCCTTATTTGTATTTATTAAGTATTTTATTGAATTTAAATGACACATGAAATGTACAGAAAAAAAAACTATTTTGAATAATACAATAACCACTAATGAATCAGACAGATTTACGCGCGTTGAAGCAGGATGAACACAATAGGAGAAGCGGCTTTTGTTTTTAATTAGCAGCACGTTAAATAACGCCTGCTACATTTGTACATTAAATAAAAACCTAATTAATACATGTATTTAATATATGTTTACATATATATTACAAAACAAATCGCTACGTTAAGTGCAGGAAAACATTTAATATAAGATGATTCTAGCATGGACGCTCCTCACACATTGACATGGGTTAGAGAACATATTATTTGGGAATTTTGGTTTCTACGAATCCTACAAAAATGCGGGAAATTAATTTACAATGTAATATTAAAACAGAGTTGGAAAGATGGAAAACATTAAAACTGGCATTATTAGGCAAGATTACAGTTATAACAAGTTATTTATTTGAAACCTTTATTTCATAGACATTTTTGTTGCACTGAATAAACATTTTATCCTATTCTTCATGTATTTTTATTGACTCCTCTATGCTAATGGAATTACAAACTGTGGGGCTTATGCAGAGAGGTGCTGCTTAAATTCGCCACAGGATTGGAATTTATAGCTGTGGTATGCAGGGAACTCCGGTAGCGCGGTGTGCAGGAAATGGCTAATTAGGCGAGTTTCACTTGGCGTGAAACTCGCCATTCTGAGCCGCGCGTTATTAGCCCATAATACAGCCAACTTTTGTTGGCGGGCAAAATTTCCACTAAACGCGCCATTTAGTAGCTCCGATTGGCGCGTTCATGCGCATCGGAGCTACTGGAATCTTGCGTTTTTTCGCAGTGGCGAGATCACGCTTCTCGCCACACGTCTGATGAATTTGAATAGCCCCGCCAAATTCTCGCCACTATCTCTTTCAATGCAGACATTTTTGGATTTTTGGCGCAAACCTGCCGAATTTGACCTTAACGTGCCTCTCTGCATAAGCTCCTGTATGTTTTATAGTTTTCCTTACAGATTATCTGGCCACTCCTTGGGTGTATCCGCACCATCAAGAGAAATCCCTGCCATTTAATTTTGTGTTTACCCTCTGGTTCCCAAAGCATAGATGTGTAAAAAGGGCTGTGCAGACAGGAGTTTCTCCCCTAGTCCTTCTATACAGACACTAACTCAGAATGTGATGGTGAAGGGGTACCCAGGCCAGTAAATAAGGGTACTATGCCCAGTTGGGTGCCCCTGAGCCATATTGGGGAATTGTGATTGTCAGCTCTTCAACCCAGTAATGGCAGTAACACTGTGCTTTTAATACAAAATGTCTGTGTGTCTCCCACCAGGTATAAGGTGGCGAGAGTAATGTTATTTCCATGGTAAAATGTATTTCAATAACAGAGATTTCATGTAACCGCGCAAAGGAAAAGTGGTTTTAAAACCCAGCAGCCCGTAGCACAGTGCATAGCGTTTGGCTAACTTCTGCTAGGAAGGTCCTAGAGCGCTGAGATTTGCTGTGAGCGGTGGGAGAATAAAATCATGGAAAAGTGTTATAACGCAATTTTTATAAAGTTTCATAAAAATTGATGAATGCCAGTCCCCCTATTTTAATGGTTCCAACATTATGAGCATAATGGAATTTTCCTTCAGACGGCCGGAACAGAGGAAAACACTTAAGGTGTAATTGCAGTACTTTAGAAATGTTTGGCAGGAAATTCCTGCGAGACGAGCAATGCATATGTAGCTAGGACTTCTAAGCCACCTCGCTGGTTTGGTTCCCCAATGTCTGGAAAAGCCTGTAGCTGAAAGCATTAGCTGACTAAAAGTGTGAAGTGGGGTGACGGGTAATTCAAGTATCACCCATTATAGCAAATGGTCCAGATGTCAAGCCAGTTCAGACAAAATGTCACCAGGTAAGGGGGCTTGGTCTGGTATGCTAAGCGGCAAAGGTGCGAGGTTCGCACATGCCCTTTGCAAACTATGAAGCCCTCTGCCAGGTCTTCCCAATTAGGGGCAACCCTGGGACAGGTAGGGAAATTATTCCCACAAACGAGATTGGCTGCAGAGGTTACAGATAGGGATTTTTACTGCATAAAAATCCATGCACCCGATCGGGAGTCAAATTCCTCTAAGCTGGATTTTTAAACTTTGCATCGTAACCCAAGTCAAGAGTTTGTAAGAACTAAGGAATCCAGAACCAATTCTACTGCAATAGAACTAAGTAAGCAGCTGTGTAGGAGAAACAGGGGTTTGCGAGAGGCGCCCCTATCCAAAGACTGTTTTCGGCTTTATTTCCGCACAACTCCCGCTCCTGGGAAATTGTGCCTAAAGACCCTATTTCTAAAGATTTCATTTTGGAAATAGAAGATTTCATTTTGCCCCATCCCAGTAGGTATATTTCAAGTGTTTTTTTTGCAAATAATTGTGTGTATGTTCATTCTGTAAATAAATTACAATTTATTTATCTCTTGCTTTGCTCAATCAAAGGATCCGGGTATTTTGGTGTTAAAAGCGCTGGTCTCCCGTGACATTCCTGTGTAATAAAGAACAGTAAGAGCCTTTACCTATGAGCTTCTCATTGTATATATAACCGCTCTATTTGTGATCTACATAAAAATGTCAGACACCTAATACTTTCCCCTAGTTGTGCCATATAGCCAAGAGGACAAAGAACTTTGTATTCACAGCTGCATTCATTCTGAACCCCTTCAGTGTACATCAGCAATGCCCCAAGGCAGCCAGCCTTTGGTGCAGCCGAAGAGCAGCTAAAGGGTTTTGCTGCCGTACGCTGATGTTTGGTGATGTTAAAGCTTCTCTATTTCAATCTGAAACTCACCAGCCCTTTTATCCCCAGTACCCAATTTTCCAACCTATCTGTCCATGAAATGTCTTTGAATTGACTGTATAACCGCTGTTCTTTTAATGTAACCATGTATTGTTATAACTCTGTACCCAGGACATACTTGAAAACGAGAGGTAACTCTCAATGTATTACTTCCTGGTAAAACATTACAAACACCTTAGCAATGCTGGGAAATGTTGTGTTATCCTAGGGAAACAATGTCACACACAGCATCTGTACATAATATAAAGCATACTGTAGGTTAAATGATATTGCCTAACTACAGTACTGTAAATCTTTTTGGGAAGCTAGTTATGAGTTTTTACATCTCCCAAATGCTTGTTTAATCTCCCAAATTGTTTTAGTGGCCTAAAGACCTCATATATATTACCCCATCAGTAAGGGAAACTGGACTAAACTCCACTCAAATATTTTGAGAGATCAAATAATCTACTATAATAAACTAAAATAAAGCACATACAAATAAAAGTAGGCGAAAACATGTCTGGGTCCCCGGCAGGGGGACCAGGCCTCTTGAATCACCTGGCACGGGACAGCTGTTCTCCCCTGTTGGTGGCCCTGTCTGTGCAGACAAACATATCCACAGACACCTACACAGGCAGACATCCAGACAAAGACATGCACACAGACTCACACAATCATACAGATGTACTGTAGACAGACAAACTTTTCTTTTCTTTTTTTGATGCATGCCTAGACATTCTGTAGCTGCCTTCAGCAGTTCTATAATGGTTTTTGTTGGTATGAATGAACTTTGGCAATCAGATTATCCATACATTACTTGTACTCATACCCTGTGCTTTGATTCGCTTTCTACGATGGAGCTGAAATATCTTCACTCTTATTTCCTTCATTTTCAGACCATAGATGAGAGGATTCAGTAGTGGTGGCACCACAAGGAACTGTAATGCCATTACTATCCTCAGTTCATAAGGTATATTCGTAGCTCTAAAGCGAGGGAGGAGTAACTCAAAAAGTACATCAGTAGCAAAGTTGATGAGAGTTATTAGATGAGGAGTGCAGGTCTGCAAGGCTTTGGCTCTGGTGTCTACTGAGGCTTTGGCACACACTCTCAGAATCTGTATATAAGAGTACAATATCAGCACTGGCATCAACACAATCACTACCGAAGTGATGAAGAGGCCAAAAATATTGTTCACTGTTATATCAAAGCAGGAGAGTTTTAATACAGTCCAGTTGTCACAGTAGATCTTCTGTATGACTGAGCCACACAGAGGAAGCCTAATTGTCAATATAAAGTATATTGTAAATAGAATAATACAATACAACCAGGCTGCAGCAACCAGTTTGAAAACTGTGGTTAAGGACATAATGCTGTTATATCTTAGAGGGTTACAGATACATACATAGCGATCAAACGCCATAACTGCTAATATGGTTAGTTCACATCCCATATAAGTATGAATGCAAAACACTTGAGTCAAGCAGCCAATGTAAGAAACTGTTTGTATTTCTGAAAGTAGATTAGCAATTAGACTGGGGAAGAAAGCAGTGCTGCCGTAGAGTCCATTTATACACAGTACACAAATGAAGATAAACATCGGCTCTTGCAAACCTCTGTGTAACGCTACAACAATGATCACTGCACCATTGGATAGAATGGTCATCACATAGCCAACCAAAGCTATGATACAGTAGAGATATTTTATTGTTCCCATGGCTCCAAAGCCACCTAGTGTCAGTATGGAAGGATGCGGGTACGTGGAATTTTGCATTGTTTTTGCTCACTGGGATATCTGTTCCTACAAAAAGACAAAAGAAATGGAAATTAGTCATTTTGATTCCCCTGAAATCACATATTGTTTTGTTTCATTTTGCCAGTATAAGAAAAGAGCCCCTATAGCGCAGCACTCAAATCAAGGGGTATGTGAAATTGTATAGTAACTAAAACTTAACCTTTATTAGGGATCATAACATAAGAAAAATCAGACACGCACTGACGTGGCGACAACACAAAAATTATAACATTGAACATATCTCATAAGAATCCAGCTAAAACAGAAGTGATGACCACTATTACAAGTGGTATGGACACCTGGGTATAGTCAGGGGGTATTGCTGTATGGGTTCTTTAGGGATAATCCCTAGAATACTGATTTTAGGTTAACCAATAACACTCGTCACTCAGGGGAGATAACCCCTCTGGGGTATGAGGGTGGTGAGAATCGATGAAAGTGAACTCAGTAGACAGGACTGTTTTTCCAAGACCGTGGTATTCCACATATGGATAGGTACAGCAAGGCAATGATCACTCAAAGAGCTAAGGCCCTTCTGTATTAAATGGAGCTGTGCCATACAGCCATACTCCATGACTATACCCAGGTGTAATAGTGGTCATCACCAAAGTTTTAGTTTGGTTACTGTGAGATCTGTTCAATTTTTATCATTTTTGGTTTGTCTACATGTCAGTGCGTTTCTGATTTTTCTTACAGTACATTATGTTATGATTCCTAATAAAGATTACGTTTTAAGTACTGAATCCGCCAATTGGATTTTTAAAATATTTCGGCAGATTGCGGAATCCACGGATTAATGCTCATTGTTAAAAAAAAATCTGCAAAAAAAAGATTTGGCATTTTGAGGCTGATCCACTGAAATCTGCATATCAAAGGATCCGGCCGATCATCAGCAGATCCAAATTCACCCATCTCTAACTACAGTAGTAGACCCCTGTAGACTAAAAATTGCGTCAGTAACGCATCACTGATGTCGCTACAGTTCTTTTAGCACTTTAATAAGAAGAAAAAATCAGAAAATAAAAGCTAGGACCCTTGCACTGTGAGATGGGCAGGCAGATTTTTGGAGATAAGGAAAAAGCAGAGGTATTAAACAAATTATCTGCTTCTGTATTTACCAGGGAAGAATCAATTCCAAAAATATTGTCACAGGAGGAAGCCACAACCTCCATATTAACAAACAATTGGTTAACTGAGAAAGAAGTTCATACGAGGCTTGATAAAACTAAAGTAAATAAAGCACCTGGCCCCGATGGCATACATCCAAGAGTTCTCAAGGAGTTAACTTCCGTAATAGCCAAACCATTACATTTAATATTTAAGGACTCAATTTCCACAGGCTCAGTACCACAGGATTGGTGTAAAGCAGATGTGGTGCCTATATTTAAAAAGGGAGCTAGAGTACAACTGGGGAATTACAGACCTGTAACCCTGACATCAATAGTGGGGAAGCTACTTGAAGGTTTAGTGCATGTTAGACTAATTTCAATTTAGTCCTTGTTCATAAAGATTCTAATACATCAGAAGTTTGTTCAGCAGACAAAGTTATAGTTTATTCTTAGGCTACGGCCCCAGTCCTAAGTGCTGCACGTGCTCCTGGCGGCATGATGGAGCGTGCACATACTAGAGCCGTGATCAGCTGTCTTTAGGGGAGCTCTAGGGGAGCACGTGCCGGGCCATGATGGGGGGCGCGGCCATGACGGGGCATATCTGCACTTCCATTGGTGCACGCTGACCACGTGATCATGTTGCGGCATCTTGTCTTCCCTGCCAGCGTACGCATCACAGCTCTTTGCGCGCCCACACCACACGGCCACTGGAGCCTGCCGCAGAGAGGGCTGTGCTGTGGTGTGCGGCACGCACACAGTAGCATGCGCCGCAGCAGCCACTGAGAACCTGGCCTTATAGCTAGGGTGACCATTCGTCCCGTTTTTGCTAAAACAGTCCTGGGTTTTGCTGGGCTGT